>NW_028261388.1:29389262-29541762 GCF_051295495.1 Thamnophis sirtalis | reverse complement strand
TAAACAATTTACTTTGGCAACACAGCTTTCCAAGAAAACTTTAGTTTATTAATGATGAAATACTTTTTTAACTTTTTCCATTTATTTAATCTGTTACTGCTTGAGATGGATAAGCATTTTAGCAGAAATCAGTTTCACTTTTGTTACTATTGTTCCTCTCTAGCTGCAGCAGCTGAACTGCCAAGTCTACACAGGGAGAGAACTTGCTAGTTATAAGAAAACAGTCTCCAATTAAACATTTTTAAAATAACAAAAATGTTTACTTTTCAAAAAACAATTGAATAATTTGGGTATAAAATATGAATTATTCATATGTTGAATCTCCTTACCACTGGAATATCTTTGTCACAATATATGATAATTCTATATTATCATATAACATTCATCAAGACAGATCATTTAAATATCTTTTATTATAGACAAAATGTTGGTTAAAACCATTCTTCTTGCAAACTGTAATACCTTAAGGAATGGATATGTGGTAAAGTGATTTTAAAGTGATTTAAAATTCTAACAGAGATTTTCATTGTTATTACTGCTGCACAGCTTTTCACTTGAAAGTTAAACTGAAATAGGATATAAATATGAAAGACATTATAATATTGCAGTAATTTTATAGAGCCATTCCAAAAAAGTTCAAAACAATCAACTCCATCAAAATAAACATGTTTTATTTTTTCTAAAACATTAATCAAATTCCAATGACGTCAATAAACTGTTTATTGGCCAAATGCAGCCAAAATTCCTGGAAAAAATTGTTTGTTGACTAAGTCTTACCATTTGGCATCTCTATATTCTGACCTTACTAGAAAATACACAGTAACCAAACTTTCAAATTTAAGAGGAATATGAATGTGAATGTGAATATGAATATACATACAGTATATACATCTACATATGCATATACATACACATTTTGGCTTTAAAACGGAGACGAGCACTGCCCCCTAGAGTCGGGAACGACTAGCACATATGTGCAAGGGGAACCTTTACCTTTACTTTTTCACACATACACATACAGCAAACCCACATTATTTTAGCTACAGGGCATGGCAAGACATAAAATAACTACTTCAGAGCACTTCCTCATGTGGGTGTGTTAGATAACTGTCAGTTCCAATGCTAAAATAAAGCATGCTGTGACTGAACCAATCGTACCATAGGATGCTCTAATCTTATATGGGAAGGGACTTTAAAGAGTTTCTAGGTGCGTAATTTATAAAACCCAGCTTGGTTATTTTGAGTTACTGTTATACTGCTCATAATAAAACAGTCTTCATTTCTTTGTGTAAATTATCAAACTTAAATGTCTGTTAATATATATATGAAAGTGTAGAGAACTCTTTTACAAAGTTAAAAGATAAACATATGTAAAAAAAAATACATTTAAAACTTTTAAAAACAATTAAAACGAAGAAAAAGAAATATTAAAAAAACAACTTACAATCTTCTTTAAAGCAAGCATAGGCATACCCGAAACCATTTTCCCTTCTAAATTACATAACATGGTTCTCTTTTTCTCATACTAATAGTCTTATTAATTTGGCAGTCGGGAAATTCTCCCTTCATTTTTATCCATTTTTAGCACAAATATTATAAAGAATTTTCAATATTTTATAAAAGTACTTCTTCCATCGCTAATTAAAGCATTTATCCATTCCAAGAAGTTCTTCACAATCCAATTCTCTGTTTATAAATTTTGGAAGAATATTTTGGGTAAAAATGTCAGTATTTAATTGGCAAATTCACTTTTTATAATGGCAAGGTTTTTTAAATTTTGTAACTTAGAAAATATTAAAATTTTCAAATACAACTTCGCTTTCTGTATAGTGAAATATATTCCTCATCCATATCTGGCATTAAAATAATATATTTTACTTTTTAATGGGTGTAAAATTTAGTTTATTTGGCATTTATTACATGTAGCAATAAAAGTAAATAAATATAAGAATCCCTACAAGTAAAAAACAAATCCCAAACAGTAGATATACCAATATCGGTTAAATTACATTATGTTATTGAGCTAGATGGCTCCCAATCACTGCTAAAACTTACCAAGTATTCTAACTTCAATGACACTAAATGCGTGCATCAGAGCTCTCTTAATAATTCATCATATCTGATTAACACTATAAGATTTGAAATTCAGAGTAGAACTACACATGTATATATAACCTAGTATATATATATATATATATATATATATATATATATATATATATATATATATATATATATATATATATATATATATATATATATATATATATATATATATATATATATATATATATATATATATATATATATATACTATAACTTAAAAAAATATTTGTAGGCAACTGTTGATGTGCTCATAAAGTATAGGAAGAATAAGGTTGCAAGGTCTTGTTATATTACTATATCAAGTAATATATTGTGGGGATGGCAGATGCTACAGAATTATATCAATAATCTCAGTCCTAAAACATTTAATCTAAATGGAATAAGACAGTGAAAACTCAGTCAATGGATGCTTATATCAAATCAAGAAGGAGCTCTGTTTTCCAAGAAACATTCTGGATTATTTGTTATCCTAGAAGAAGTAGCAATCTCAGTAAATATGAGCAGTTGTCTACTTTTTTCCCCTCAAACTTTGCAGAGTATTTATTTTTAAGAACATCAAGTACTTATTTTTTTTTGGGGGGGGGGAGTATATGGATGATGGAAAGCCCATTATAAAGCTGAGTTAGCTTTCAGGCCTCTGATATCAAGAAAGGCCTAATACAATTAAAAATATAAAATTGCTATTCATTTTTGTTTTTAATGGATTATCACTGTTGAAAATTAAAGGGTATTTCACTGCATTTAAATATAAGCACATTCAAATTAAAAATACTAAATATTAAAAACTTAACTTCTACTGAGTAACATTTATTTTCCAAAGAATAGTAATTACTCATGGTTTTTCAGAATCTTTTACACAATCCCCTTATAGTTTTTCTCATTATTTTTAAAGAACCAAGTGAGTAGAAGTTTTATTCTGTGGCAGCCCTGACACAAATTCAGGCTTAGAAGGCCATTAAACAGACTTAAAAACAGGAGGAGGCAGAAGTTCATATGAAAAGCTGCTCAAAAAAATTTCAATAGCGTATACACATACTTCATCTTTTTTTTTTGGTAGAATAAAAATAAACTTGCAACCATCTTCAGTGCCTGCAGAATATGCAACTTAGCAGATGAATTTAAAAATTATGTAAGATATACTGGGACAGTGTAAAAGGTATCTCTTCCCTTCAGTAACACAGATCAAAACACACAGTGAAGGCTAGAAGGGAGAGAATCAGCTGAGGAGAGTTCTGTATATTAAGGAGGGGGCTGGAAAGGAAGAAACCAAGCTTCGTAGCTCCCCTTTTAAAAGTTTGAATTCTTACATTCTCTTTAATATAATAAACAAGAAAAATTAAGAACCCTTTTTCTATATAACAAATTGAAAGTAATGTATTTTTAAACATATCATTAGAGAGAAATACATATGCAACAATGCATTCAGTCCCAAAATATGAATGTTATTTTATTTTATTTCTTTAAAAACAACCTCTCTGAATAGTAAAACCTATGTACCAGGTTAAAATTTGTTTTTATATATAGTAAATATGGACTTTAAACTTACATACACCAAACAAAGAACAGTCACTGTAATCTCTGCTTGCCGGCATTACAGTAAAACTCATTTACAAATACTAATAAAAAAAACACCCTCCAAAAACATGCAACAGTAAACAAGGAGTATATGATATATGGACAGACAGATGGAACTGCATAAACAGAAAGGGGGGGAAAGCAGAAACCCACTAACATACGGAGAAGGTTGTTTTAAAGGAGTGAAAGATAATGATTTACTTGGAACTAGTGTTGGAAAAACAAACATATTTGTTTCCTTCACTGATTTAAAATAAAAAGTAATTAAAGTGAATTATAAAAAAAGCATATCTTTCAATAAGTGGGAAGGGGGCATGCATTTATGGAGAACCAGGCCTATTTATGTTCCAAAATCTAAGCCCCACTAACAGGTCTCGCAAACTTACATCACTAAAATATAAACAAAAAAGCAACACGAGATGAGCTAACAGAGGAGTATCAAGAAGAAAGGGGTGTTGAGGGGGAGGAAGGAAATTTCTCTCTCTTTTTCTTTCTTTTCATTTTTTATAAAAGTTGGCTGGCCTACCTTGCTCCCCAGTCCTCAGTCTGTCTCCTCATAGTCGCTGTCTCCCTGGAAGTGCAGTGTGAATGGTAATGACTGCCTGTCTCCCTAATGAGTCCATTTTCCTGCTCTTGATGTTGTGTATATACACACACTGCAACCTACCTTACAAACCACAGAGACGGGAGAGGGAGAGGGAGGGAGAGAGAGGGAGGGAGAAAGAGAAAAAGAGCAAGCGAGAGTGTGAGAGACAGAGAGTGAAAAAAAAAAGACAGAGAGAGAGAGAGGGAGAGAGAGACAAAGCCCTCCTACCAGACAGCAGACAAGCCTCCTTCCCTATACAGCAAAATACAACTCGGCTAATGCAGCAACAGGTTCAGCGCTGCCAGACTGTGTAACAGAAAGGATATATATAGTGGAGATCAAGATTGCTGGCAAACATATCGTTTAATGTCAGCTGGCCCCACCTTCCTTATTTATGTTACAGGATGTTGGAATGCATTGTTCCAGGCAGTCCATGTAATTACCATAGATGCATTTTTTGTGCATATTAGTAGGAAGGACTGAACTGCATCAGCCACTCTGCTTTGTAACCTGATAGCTTTAACACATGCATGGAAGGTGTAAACATATCTCTTTTGATAGGCAAACTACACAAAGCTCACCGACGCTGGGCATGAAATCTTTTAAGAAAGCAACTACTGAAGATAGATTTCCCAAGACAATAGTGAAGCATGGAAAACTGATCTTATTTGACATGAAAGCTCTAAAAGATGCTGTCAGTGCAAATTTTAAAAAGGCCATTATCTCAGCATTTCCTCCCACCCAAATTATATATATAAAATATATATCTTATATGTGTGTGCACATGTGGGTAATACTGTATATAATGAGTATAATCACAGCCTCTACATCTAACCAAAGAGGTGCAAAGTTATTACAGTTTGTAGTGCAGGACACAGTATAAAAAGGCAGAAATAAACACCATTGTAAGCACTAGGATAGTGAGGTGATGTATCTATATATGCATTATATTATCTCTTGATGAGGTTCCCTTGAAGGTTCATTCATCTGCTCACAAACAGGCATAAGAAGTAAAGATGAGTCTCATATACTCATAATAACTGATCATGATACAGAAGCTGAGAGAAGTCCAACAACATACAAAGGACCTGGAACCCACATCTCTAAATGTATTAACTTCCACACAAATACAATTTTTAAAAGTCAACAAACTTTTCTCTCTAAAATCATTGCTACCTATGCCTGTTCTCTAACTACTGTTAGAAAAATGAGGTCCATGTTATAATAAAGGGAACTATTTGTAATGTATTTTCCATTCACAATATATTAAACTGTATATCAGGAATATAGTTCATAATATTAAGCATGCCATATCTGAACTACAAAAATCCAGATTACTACTATGAGTTAAGGTTTTTTGAAATTATTTGCTATTTCCAATCATCATCCAGATCTTTTGCAGTTCATAGCAGATAAGCCTAATATACCTGCATGTATCATAGTATAACCAAGGCAGAATTCAGTATCACAAGAAATACCAGTTCAATATACAAGTTCAAACAGAAAGTAGATACAGTCCTAATATGTTCCAATTTTATGACTATCATTAACAAATTATCTTTGAAATGAGTGAATGTGAACAAACGAAATAGCTTTGGGGCAAAAAACCTCTTTGTTACTAAATCAGACAATGGGTTATGTACCTAGTTCACATTGATACCAGGAAGACTGAAGAACAGTTTGATACTTTTCAGCAAAGTTAATGGTAGTCTTCAAATTGTATTTTTACATTGTCCCTTTGAGGTAGGAAAGAACCATCTTCTCATTCTTAAACAAGTGCAATGCATTTTTAATAATAATAATAATAATAATAATAATAATAATAATAATAATAATAAATTTATTAAAGTTTACAAATACAAAGATAAAAATTTAATTAAAACTATGAAAAAGGTAGAAAAAAGAAAAATATAGAGATAGAAAAAAGAAAATAAAAAATAAATAAAACATGGCTCCCTCTCTAGGTAAAGGTTCCCCTCGCACATGTATGCTAGTCGTTCCCGACTCTAGGGGGCAGTGCTCATCTCCGTTTCAAACCCAAAGAGCCAGCGCTGTCCAAAGACATCTCCGTGGTCAAGTGGCTAGCACGACTAAACACCGAAGATGAACAGAACGCTGTTATCTTCCCACCAAAGGTGGTTCCTATTTTTCAACTTGCATTTTTACATGTTTTCAAACTGCTTGGTTGGCAGAACCTGGGACAAGTAATGGCATCTCACTCTGTTACCCAGCGCTAGGGGTTCAAACTTCCTCTAGAATCTAGACAAACATAAATATTTTCAGTAACTCAACATATTTTCTAATAGTTCAATAAAAATATATTTTTCTATAACTAAACTACACACACAAACACACACACACAAACACATATATATATATATATATATATATATATATATATATATATATATATATATATATATATATATATATATATATATATATATATATATATATATATATATATATATATATATATATACACTTAAAGTCACAACCCCTGGTATGCCCAAATGTGGGAGGAAGGTCACACTTCCACTCTCTGTCATTAGGCTCGTCACAAGAGTCCATCCAGACAGAAACCCAATATTTTTACTGTTGCCTTTGTTATATTTGTGTTTTTATTTGTGCTGATAAATAAATAATAAAATGGTTAACTCCCTGCCTGGGAGGCAATAGAGCACAGGTTCGAATCCCAGTAAGGATATGGCTAGCTGATGAGAGCTAAATAGCTTGAAATAGATCTATACTAGTCTTCCTTTATTTATTTATCAGCACAAATAAACACACACACACACACACACACACACACACACACACACATATATATATATATATATAGTGTATGTGTATACACACACACACTTACTTTAGTCAAATAAATCCAGTTTGTATTCCAACTTATCACTTTCTCTAAGAAATAAAACAAAATAAATCTTCCCATTTATAAACGGATCTTTAAAACCTTGTTTAGGTTTAGGTTTATTAGATTTATATGCCGCCCTTCTCCCAAGGACTCAGGGCAGCGTACAACATTAAAAGAAACACATAATACAAAAGTTAAAAAAAATTAAATAGAATTACCCAAACAAACCCAATAAGAATTGACAATAACATTTTTTTTAAAAAAAATTGAATTAAAATTAACGATGGCCAATAATCATTCAATCAATACTACTAATTCCATTAGTAGCTACCAGAAATCTTTAAGGTTTACATTTATTTTAAACCTAGTCAGATAAGTTTACTTTATATTTCTTCAGTTTACTTTTAAAAAGCTTGATCTTTAATCCCATCAAATATTGTTCCACAAATTGATTTATGATTTTCTTTGTTTCTTTTCAGAAATAACTTTAGTAATTTAATGTATCCCATTTGTAAATCCAAGATAAGAAGGCTTTCCAAATCATTCATCCTATATATTATTTGACATTCTCTTTAGTTATTAAGACATCAGCCAGTTTCAAATGTAAATCCATTGTAGCATCTTTTTTTATATCACTCTTGTAGTCTTACATTTTTAAATCCATTTTTAAATCCACTATATGTTTTGCCGTATCACTTTTGTAGTGTAGGATTTTTTTTAAAATCCATTTTCAAATCCACTATAGTCTCAGTAAAATCTGTTCTTTTATATTGTCTATTAAATTTGTTTTTATAGTATTAGGCAATCTTGTAAGAAATTTCTGAGTACATTAATTTAAATAATATTAATTTCTTCTATAGTCAAATAGCACTATTCCTTTTATCAATGGGTCTCTTCTCCTTTCTTTGGAAGCCTTAGTGCTGTCAGCTCAACTTGAAAGTCTCTTCTTATCATGTTTATTTTCCAATCAACAAAACTTTCCCATAGGAGAATTTCTTAAATTTCAAGGTCTTCATATATTTTTATAAAATTTTAAACATTCCACAGAACATATTCTTTCAAATCCATCTAACTTAGCCTGTACCCTTCCAAAATCAACACTCTTCTTTGCCTTTTTCTGTTTTTCAATAATCAAAGTTATTCTTTGTAATACTTAAACTTGCATAAAATGTATTTCATCCAAAATGGAAAGACATTTTCCTGGTATAAAACATGCCTTTGAGAAGGTTGTTAACATCCATAAAATAAATAATAAGCATGAAGAAGCTAATGAACTAAAGAAGCTTCTTAGATGAGAAGTGAAATGTTTTCAACCAAAAAACGTTTGAACAGAGCCTTTAGGGAAAATAATAAGCAATTTTCTAAAGCAGTTAAGAGAGAAAGTGACCAAATCCACTGTCAGTTGGAAGATACCAATCAATGACTTAGATTTGATTATTTTCCCTCAGCTCCCAGAATTTTCAAACCTTCTGGTTATCAGAATAGAATAGAATAGAGTAACATAGTTGGAAGGGACCTTGGAGGTCTTCTAGTCCAACCCTCTGCCTAGGTAGGAAACCCTACATCACTTCAAACAAATGGTTAGCCAACATCTTCTTAAAAACGCCCAGTGTTGGAGGCAAGTTGTTCCACTGATTAATTGTTCTAACTGTCAATAAATTTCTCCTCAGTTCTAAGTTGCTCCTCTCCTTGATTAGTTTCCACCCATTGCTTCTTGTCCTACCTTCAGGTGCTTTGGAGAATAGTTTGAGAATAGTTTGACTATGTGGCAGCTCCTGAGATATTGGAACACTACTATTATGTTTTATTATCCTTTGTGTGCAGATTCTTTATGGAGCATACCTGTGGGCAACGGTAGCCCGATTGTCCTGGAAAAAGTTCTGAGGATCTGATCTATTCACTGGTTTCTTATATTACCATGGCCATTGATTCCACTCCTACAAAACTTATATTTAATTCACCACTGCTTCATCAGATGTCCAACAAGTATCAACCAAGACTAATCTTCCTTATTTCTGAGCTGAAAAGGTCAACCAGGTGCTGCCCTCTGCTGTCTAACCTTTCAGGTAAACTGGATAGAAGATCCAAGTAGATGAACTAATTCTACTTTATTGTAAGACTATTTATTATGTATTTATTATGTATTTATTGTTAATACAGATTGTTGCAAGTCTGAAAGTACAAACTTCCCATTACTTCTCTTAATTGCTTGATCCATTAGGATGGGTCTTTCCTAAGTTTCTTTTTCTGACCGTTAAGCCAATGGGAACTCCTGCCTCCAGTCTCATTGTTTCTTATGCATCGTATCTTCCCCTTATTCCCCAAGGTCATCCACACATTCCATTTAGGCATTACAATAATGTGCAAACACATATATACTAGCAATCCTATTTCCTTTGCTATGTTTTAATAATTTAAGTAATTGATTTATACATTTTCTAATTCATGAACTTTAAAGAACTTGAGCTACTTACCAGTGACACAGTAAAATTTCATGTTCCCTGCCTTAGAAATGCAAATTATTACAGTATGACTTAAGATTTCAAATTTCCTCCCAGTCTTCCACCCCTCTCCATCTGGCGCACAGTCAAGCACCAGGAACACTGGCAAATATTTTTTTCCTAGATTTGATAGAGCAATAATACAAGGAAAGGGTATTTTTGTTCTGTTTACATAACAGCAACCAGCCAATAACAGCAACCAGCCAAATAAGCAGGATGGTCAGAAGTAAGAGAGTGTGCAGTTTCAATCCAGATGGTCTGGATTAGAATGAAACTTTATTATTAAAATCAAAATCCCACAATATTAAGTGTAAGGCACATGTAAAGCAAAGATAATACTTGAACAGTAAACTATACTTAGACTACCTGTAACTGAATTCTCAAATTTTACAGTAATATTACCATGTGCATTCTGTTATCTCTTGTTGTGTTTTGCTTATTGCTGTACAGACTGTGGCTGCACTATATATAATGCCTAGAGCAAAAGGGCGACATAATATTCATCTGTTTTGCCAGGACACGACAATTGGATAAAAAGTAATTTACTCTGATTGTCCCTATAAGAGTAAAATAAGCCATGGACAGCTCTTCTGACAACATATGATCTATATGGACATGTTCATGTCTTATATAAAAGCTTATTAAATTAGCTTTCTTGCAAGGCCAGTGCAATAAAAACCCAAGAGATAAATTGCTCCTAGGTACCATAACTATAAGGTTTTTAGAGAGTCATTTAGCTTCACATTAATATTCAGTCTCCAAAACTGAAGATCTGTTAGATCTTTGCATCATTTGTAATTCTGTGACCATAACTTGTTTGGAATCCCTCCATCTTGATTGTATTTCATGGTTACAATATCTTCATGAAAACCGTATGATGACAATTTGTTCAATGAGGCTTCTTTCCAGTCAGACTGATACTTGTCATGGATTGTTAAAGCAACCAAACCTACTGGGCAAAAGTTGAATTTTAGCCAGAAATTGAAAATTTCCTGACAAGCACAAGCCTGCACTGTATTTTGATCTTCTTTTGGTTGCAAATTGCATTCAGCAAACATCTTGGGATCTGGAACAGATCTCAAAATTGTTGACTGAACTGCTCCAGCAAAATGTGGCTGGAACATGGGCCAACTGAACTCCAAAAAGGAATGATGATAAAGGCACAGTCACAAATAATTTTATACAATGGAAGCAAACTTTCTTTTGATTAAAAAAAAAAGTCATCAATTCTTTGAACTATCAGAACTGTGGATACAATCTGAGCCTTTCTTTTGCCTGAAGCACAAATAAATATTACTTTTTGTTATTTGCTATTTGTTATTCTACCTCTCTTGGCAAATCCTGTAATCAGTGTTTTTTAGTAAATAATCTAGTGGTGATTATCAGACCAATATTAGGATAGGTTCCTTCACATTCTCCTACAATAAAAATTAAGGTTGGGATAAAACCACTGCATGAGCATATTGCAGTTACACACCAACAAGCTTGGATGGACGAAGACCTAATTTGAGCTAATGCTTGATTGAGACGATGTTTGATTCTGTCGAGTTATGACAGAGAATTTAAGAGCGTATAATATAAATCCCAACTTATCTGCTTTCTCTATAGCAGGGGTGTGAAACTCACATCATCATGTTGTCGTCACATGATGAAACATGACTTTTCCCCCTTTGCTAAAATGGAGGTGGGTGTAGCCAGCGTGTGACACATCCAGCCCATAGGTGGCAAATTTGACACCCCTGCTCTATAAAAAGAGTTTGAAAACTATCCCTGTGGAATTCATCTAACATGCGTGCTTGTCTTTTTATACAATGTATAAATTTGACTCTTTCTAGTTAAATATTTCAGTTTTTTATTTATTTATATTCCACCTTTATAATTTTCACAAATAACTCAAGGTGGAGAACATATCTAACACACCTTCAGTCCTGTGAGGTGAGTTGGGCTGAGAGTGAGTGACTGGTCCAAGGTCACCCAGCTAGCTTTCATAGCTCCCACTGGATTTCTTTGCAGATGGAAGTAAAAGTACATATGAAGTCAGTAAAGCTTCACTGACAGATATGCAGGATTTTGTCCACCATATGCAATACCGGTTCTTCTTGATTACAGACAACTCCCAATTTCTGATCTCAATTCTAAAATGGATAAATTTGTCCCATTACTACAATTTGAAGTATATTGATAGACAAACACTCTAGCCAGAGAGATATACAGTATCAGAAATGTACCAGTATTCAGGGGTGGGCTGCTACAGGTTCGGTCAGGTTCAGGAGATGAGAGGTAAGTGCAGGGCCCGCGTATAGGCTAAGGGATAGGAAAAAAACAGGCCTTCCAGAAGGCTTCTGGAGCCCGGGAGAGCAGTTTTTGCCGTTCCAAGAGCAAGAAAAGCCTTCAAAGCCTGGGGAAGACGAAAACATCTCGCCTCCCCTGCGCCATGGTGGAGGAAGCTGACTAGGCCACATCCACCATGCCCATGCCCATGTAGCAATCAGGCGGAGAACCCATTGCTGAAATTTTTGAAGCCCACTCCTGCCGGTATATATCACTAGCCTTCATGCAGCCAATCTATGACTAACTCAAATTCTGGAATGCTGCTTATGTACAATCTTTTGCTTGTAAAGGAAGACAAAAGCTGTCTCTTTCTTTTTTCTTTTCCCCATTAGTTCTCCCAAGGAATTGCTAAAAGTTGAAGTCATTTCACTTTCTCTTAATGGGGAATGAAACTTATTTCTTCAACAAGAACTGAGGAAATGATTCACAGACTGCTCACCTCACTGTGTTCTTTGGAAGGTCAAGACAGGCAGCTCTGGAATAAATTCCATACATACTTGCATTTAGAGTCTAATATGTGAATCAGCTCCAAATCAACGTTTCACACAGTTCTTACAATTTTAACTAAATCATGCCCATACTTGTTCGTCATACTATGGAACTGACAAAATTAGCAGTATCTTTAAACAATGGTTGAGATGAAATACAAATAATTGTGTTTGTGTGAGTGTATGTGTGTGTGTTGTGTATATTAAGTTTTTTAGGAATTTTGGATGGATGCAATGCTGCTTCCTTTATAACCAAAGATTGCAGAACATTTCCCTCATGTTATCTTTAGCATGTCCTTTACATCTAACATCAGCTATAGGTTTCTTTCTTGATATAGGTACGTTTTAAATGTTTTTCATGGTTTTAATGTTTTAAATTCTATTTCTTACATTAGTTTTATCCAGAGTTTAACAGAAAAATAATTTTAAACACTACTAAGTTAATATAACTCATCATGAAGTATTATAGAAATAGAAAATGTTCTAGTGTCATTGAAAAGATTTTAATGAATTAAAAAACTTTCATTTTGAATCTGATCAGTTCTTTAATCTGATTGTGTATTTAAATAGCATCTAACTTGTTTGCTTGCACTAAATAATTATCAACTCCTCAAGTACATATTAGTAATTTTAACAGCCAAACGGTCTAGGGTAATTAGCTCAGTATGCTCCCCAAACCTCTATCTCAAAGTATAAAATATTATTGTTAATAGAAAGAATTACCTTGGAGTTTAGTGCAGATTGAAAAGGCATCTTAGGAGTCTTTTTCCACATAAAAGTATATTGAACCTTTCATTCAAGTCTCATAGCATTTACTAATTTAGACTGTTTCAAGTTAACAGTATTCTTAAGCATGGCAACAAACTGGTGTAACCAAGTAGTTTTGTTTTTGTGCTAATAGTTAGATATTCATTAAAAAAAAACAAGGAAAACAAATAAGGCTGTTATAGTGCATTTATTTGAACATTTCCTTCCAAACTACCAAAACTTAAAATGATTGTAAACGTTATAAACGTGCTATAGGATAATAGCTACTAACATACATTCTATTTATTCTGGACTGCAGTCTTAAGGTCTGCAATTTCCCTGTAGGTTAAATTGATGTTATATTTATTCCAAAATTGCAAACTTCTAATGCATGAAATGTCATTAAAATGTAAGGAGAAAGTCTTGCCAACCTGCATGTTTTTTTAATAACTTATATAAAGTACTTACATCAAATATCAATCTAAGGTTGAGCTACAACATTTTCCGTGAAGATGCATTTTGTATCTTCTCATGGTCTGCATACCATCTTAGCTTCCATGTGCATAAAGTTGGGATATAAATAGGAATTGGATATAATTTAATATACAGTTATTTGGGCCCAACTTACTGTGAAATTTTATTTACATGTAGGCTTTTTCTGTAATATTTTAACACCAGCTAAAATACATGCATAAAATTAAAATGACTAGTTGACAGAAGAGAAAAAAAAGTATATTAAGGGACTCAACATTCAAAAAGAATTTTGCCAACTTTATAGAAAATGGTAGTTTAAATCAAAATTCTATACACTATTTTTCTGGTTCTGAAATATTAAAGCTAGTTACAACAGATAGAAAGAGCCAAGTGCTAAGTCAAATAAGTTTTTTTTCCCCCTTGCCATATTGATTCTATAGTTCGGAACACAATGCAAAGAGTTAGTTTTAACCTACAAAAGCTTTACAAATCTTGGAACAATTAAACTTCAAGAGAGATTTGAATGTTACTCTACTGCACAATATAAATTATCCCACAGAAATCTTCAGTTATTTCCAAATCCAGCTTAATTCAAATCTGTTTTGGTATGCTTGATGACATGTTGTTCAAAGCAGTTTTATTTACTATGTATAGATATTTTTTATCGATAAATATTTTAGTGCTCTAAGAATTTGTGTTGATTCTTTATTAACTTGATGCCTTTTCAGGAGGAAAAGGCTGTAACTGATCTTGACCCTACTTTTCATTTTCCCACCAACTAATGTAACGCAGATGACAATTAGAAATGGGGCAGTGACTCTTCAAAGAGATGTAGCTGATGCTAAATTTTATTTGTTTTAATATAAATATAAGATAAAGATAAAGGTTCCGCTTGCACATATGTGCTAGTCCTTCCCGACTCTAGGGGGCGGTGCTCATCTCCGTTTCAAAGCTGAAAAGCCAGCACTGTCTGAAGACGTGTCGTGGTCAGGTGGCCGGCATGAAAGCACACAGAGTGCTGTTACCTTCCCACCAAAGTAAGGTAACAGGAAGAATTGAGTGGTCCCTATTTTTCTACGTGCATTTTTACATGCTTTTGACTTCTAGGTTGGCAGAAGCTGGGACAAGTAACTGGAACTCACTCCGTTACGCGGCGCTAGGGGTTCGAACCGCCGAACTTCCGACCTTTCTAATTGACAAGCTCAGCGTCCCTCTTTAGGTTTCACATACAATACTAAAAACCCGACACTTCACTCTTCTTTTTTGTAACTGTGAAAATGAATCAATTAAATTTCTGAATCTACATGTGATCAATTCTTAAAATAATAAATAAAATAATGATAAAATAATTAATTTTAATTATTGGTTCTATCTTATCCGAACCTTGTAACTTTTTTACTGATAATTTGTTGTATAGGCAGTCCTCGACTTATGACTTCCATTGAGCGCAATTTCTGTTGCTATATGAAACATTTGTTAAGGGAATTTTGTCCCATTTTATGACTTTTCCTCCCATAATCATTATTTGAATATCTCCAGTTCTTAACTTAGTAACATGGTTGTTAAATGAATCTTGTTTCCCCACTGACTTTGCTTGTCAGGTCACAAAAGGCAGTTACACAATCCTGGGACATTATTGTAAGTTGAGGACTACCTGTATTTTATGTAAGCCACTCTGAAAATTGCCTTCTAATAAAAGGAAGAACTTAACCTGCTCTCAGATGGATAAAGAAAACCTGCTTTCTTGTGGGTAATGTCCTAAGGTTTCACAGCCACAACTGAAAAGATCTGTGTTTTACACCTTGCAATACAGTGTTTGCTGTATTTAAGATCCACTGGAAAGTGGTTCATAATCCCCAAGCCTAGTAACAAAATTAACTTTTTAAAATGTTTTTAAAAGGCCAAGAGGACTAGGGATAGTTTGATCTTCCAGGGATGATGTCCCAATTGGAAAGCACCACAATAGAAAAGGTTCTTCTTTTGGGCCCTACCAGCTGATTATCCTTATCAGCTGGAACCCACAACATTCCTGTTCTGCCAGACCTATGGGACAGGTTGACATAATCCACAACAGGTGATTCCTCAAATATCTAGGACCCCATACCATGAATGGATTTATATGTTACAACCAGCACCCTAAATTGAACCTGGAAGCAAATTTCAAAATCAATAGAGTTTACAAAGCAGAGGTTTGACATACTGTACATTAATCAAAAAGCACACATAACTGTCTGGCTGCCACATTTTGTACCAGTTGTAGTTGCTTTTTCAATGGCAGACAAATGTAAAGTGTATTTTTCAAAGGCACACAGATATAGTTGCTTTTTTCAAAGTGCAGATATATGTAGTTACAGTTGGGATGTAACTAAAGCATGAGTGACTATGAGCAGGGTCCCATAAACTAAGGACACAACTAATGCACAATGCTAAATTGTACAAAGGTTTTCCTGGTCACACCAAACAGGAGTTAGGAATCTAAGATGACTTCCAGATTGTGCACTGACTATGTTGGGAAAAGTACATCCCCGCCCAGAACTAAAGTTGGAAAATCTCCACAAAGGGACCATTAAAAAGATGTGGTGGTGCAATAGTTAAAATGCAGAACTGCAGGGCTAACTCACTGCTCAGTCCAGTTCTATTCTGAGCAGCTCAAGGTTGACTCAGCCTTCCATTCTTCCGATGTCACTAAAATGAGCACCCAGATTGTTGGGGGCAATAGGTTGACTCTGTAAAACACTTAGAGAGGGGCTGCAAAGCACTTTGAAGTGGTATATAAGTATAAATGTTATTACTATTAATACCTAAAGCCACTCAAACTTGATAGGTTTGACCTATCTCCTGTTGTTCTCTATCTTTCTGAGGATTTTCCTCCAGACATAGACAGATCTGATACTGCAACATTTAGGCAGCCAGGAATGGCAATATAAATCTGAATGCCATTGGATAACATTGCCCAGAATCTTTATGTAGCTATTAAATAGGAAAGAAAACTAAATCTCCAAAAGCAGAGACTGTGGGCTTGATTTCTCCTTCCCAATCAATACCAACTAGAACCAACCACAGAGAAAGGAAGATTACTATCCACTCCCAGTTCCTAAAGCTAATCCAGAAGAATACCATGACTAATGGCATCAAAAGCTACCGAGAGATCAGGAACAAAGATGGATGCACCATTCATAAGCGCAATCACTGCTGTTTCAGTCTCATATCCAAGGCGAATCCTGACTGAAAATGGTCCAGATAATCACAACCTTTCCCCAAAAGGTTGAAAATTGGGTGAAAATAGTATAGCATTGTAGGGTGCAGAACAGTTCACAGTGAGTACTATATTGCAACTGCTGCATACATAAACAAAAACATGCCTGTTACTAGAAATATATGACCACTGGGAGCATACAATGTTTCACATGAAATAGTTATGACTTAAAAATGAATACCAAATAGTAAAGATATCTCAGGGAGTTGTGACATTAAAGAAAAGTCAACATTTGGCACACAATTTAACCAATCTGCTGTGATTATGAAACATCTGAAAGTGGAGTATTTTGGCTGTTAGCAAATATTTGCTGTCGGCAAAATATAGAATCTGAAGTTTATCCAAACTCCAATAATGGAGACCAGACCAGACTATGCTAATATTTTGGGAAAAAAGCTATTTTACCTGTTTTTGGGGGTACTAAATTATATGAAGAGCCTCCACAGAGAGAAAATTCTTCCTGCTGCCAGCACCTGAGAGTTTGAGAAGATCTATGTAGTCTTAAAGGTAAAGGTTCCCCTCGCACATATGTGCTCGTGATTCCCAACTCTAGGGGGGGTAGTACTCATCTCAATTTCAAAGAAGAGCCAGAGCTTTTCAAAGATATCTCGGTGGTCATGTGGCCGGCATAACTCAACGCTGAAGGCGCATGGAACACTGTTACTTTCCCACCAAAGTGGTCCCACTTTTCTACTTGCATTTTTTTACATGCTTTTGAACTGCTAGGTTGGCAGAAACTGGGACAAGTAACAGGAGCTCACTCTGTTATGCGGCACTAGGGATTCTAACCGCTGAACTGCCAACGTTTCTGATAGACAAACTCAGCATCTTAGTCACTGAGCCACCGCATCCCTTGTTATCTTAGAAGTAGGCTAAACCGGCAACTTTGTGCAGTATAGCAGCTAGGAATGAGTTTTCAATGCAACTTGCTAGTTATAAGCGTCCCTAAAGTTGCAGTCAGTTGGCAGACCAGGCACAGAATACCCCTAATCCTCAAATAATGATGAACTATAACTGGCATTCCTGTCCATTGATCAATTCTGGCAAAGGTTGTTGGAGATTGTCCCAGAAAGTGTGTGTTCCTGTCAATCTTGGTAAGAAAGGATAAAATCAGTCTGAAGTTCTGCCACATAAAAGTTTTATCTACGTTGGCAGACAAATACAATTTGCACAATACCTAGACATAAAACTGGATGTCTATAAAATTATCAATGCCACATACCATACATATCATGTATGGAATCAGTCATGACAAGTAGTTTCCAAGAATTATGTATCCTCTCATAAACAAAGGGGGGGGAAACACTTTTAAAAAATCTATCTGATCCGAGCTTTTCTTTAGCTTGGCTGCATCTCACCATCCCGTTTCCAGAGTGACAGCCTTAACTATTCAGTTGTCTCTAGTGGTATCCTGCAGTGCATGTGCAAGTTCATTCAAATGTGATGAGAACGATACCAATTAAACAAGCACAAGAGCCCTGCAGTTTGCCAGTCTGATTCAAATTAGATACCTGTATGAACAGATTAAAATTGGGGTTTTTATCCCCAACAAATAAAAAGAGGACAGTATATTTGATTTCTAACAGCAGGGGCCAACAAAAGCATAAAAGTATAATGCAAATGTAAAATATCCACATGGAATGTCTAGTTAAGGCAAAATGAGAATTAAACAAGAGAAATAAAATGTACATTCACATTTCACAAGAAATCCCATTTCAAATAAGTAGCATTTCACTTATTTCAGAATAACATTCTGATCTTTCTAAAGATTTCAAAATTTATGCAAGAGGAATATTATTTAAAAGAATCCGACATCAATATAAAAATTTCTGACACATATGCTTAGAGAACAAAAACTAGTTAAGCTGAATTAGAAATATCAAGAGGTCATCTAAACTCACCTCTTACGACAAAACAAAATTGTTTTGTGAATATTTAATTTTGATTTAGAAAAAATATATGGTTTAACACATTTATCAAGACATAAGTTAATTGCATTTGAATATAATTAACAGCACACTATAAGGTTAAGGTTATAAGGTTATAAGGTTGATTGCACTTGTATGCCGCCCTATTCCCGAAGGGACTCAGGGCGGCTAACAAACCAAAGGGGAAAGGGATAATACAGACAAAAAGCAAAAAGCAAACAAACAAAATACAAAAACAATTTAAAAGCAACCAACAGCCACACAAATTCGAGAGGGGGTGGGAACTCATCAGCCCCACGCCTGTCGGAACAGCCAGGTTTTAACGGCTTTGCGGAAAGCCAGAAGGGTGGTTAGGGTCCGGATCTCCACGGGGAGGTCGTTCCAGAGGGCCGGAGCAGCCACAGAGAAGGCCCTCCCACTAATATATTTAAATCATTTTGGAGGTCTTAATATTATTTTAAAAATGTAAGAAACACATCCAATATTTTTTAAAGGACTGGGACTCTTGATATGGCCAAAAGGAAACTCCAGCTCTTAATTTTATTATATAAATTATCCATATTCATTTTAAACTTCTTTAATTGTTGATAAAACTGAATATGTAGCCTATCAATATATTAAAAACAATATGGATTTATGAGACACACAATTTATGTCATTCAAAAAGAAAATGTGATAACAATAAAATGTGAATATATTGATACTCATAAGTTTGGGGACACTTTATATTCTGTTTCTGTCCTTTGAAAGGTTTTAATGACAAGAATTGATTTATTGACTGACCAAGGATAATAATCCCATTCTCAACCCAAACTGCTCCCAAAACATTTTTAAAATGGACTGCAATTTAGTAATTAGTTAACTGTTTTTTTAATTATCATCCATTAAAATAATTTTTAAAACATTAAAAAAAATATTTTCTAATCAACAAACAAATTAATGCATTTTTCCTAACGACACATTCTGTTGCTATATTGTATTAATTTAGATAATACATTGAGGTTCAAATATTATATGTGATAGTGATCAGTATAAAATAGTTCTGTGGAATTGAAGAAAATATTGCCACAAGTATCCCGAAAAAGTCCAAGTCACAGGAACTACTTATTGGTGCATTTCTATACATTGCGAGGGCAATAACAATTTTATATACAAAATTGACTACAGGACAAATAAGGTTTGGGTCAAAATCAATTTTGTACGTAAACTGGCTTCTTGCCCTCACAATGTATAGAAATGCACAAATAAATAGTTCTGGTGACTTAGACTTTTGGGGATACTTGTGCCAATCTTTTCTTCAATTCCACAGAACTATTTTATATTGATCACAATCACACACAAAAGTGTTTGTACTTCAAAGTGGGTCACTCTTCATTCTTATTACCCAAATAAGCAAGATGAGGCAATTGCACTTTATAATTGGTCTGAAGATAACTGGTCTGTAATTTAACAATTGCCTCCACAGGAAGGTGTGTTTAAAATAGGCAAGATGGAGTCATGGCATTATAACCAAAGCCCTTTAGACCTTTCCCCCAATAAAATTACAACATTAAACATTTGCTGATAGAAAGCTGGAACACCAAATTCATCAACTCCATATAAGACACAGGCAGGAATTTCAATAAATTATTGATGACTCTCCTAAGACAGTTTTACATACAGCACAGGAGGAAGAATGTAATAATCGAGTGTTAAAACTGTGCCATGATTATCTATAAACAAAAAGACACTACAAACAAAATATAATTTAAACCCAACTTATTGTTGATTCACTTCTGTTAGGTAGAAATGTTAACAGTGCTTCCACAACTGTCATATATTGTAAAATGAGCAAAAATTTCTACTGTAACCTCTCCAGTGTATTTTATGGAATATATAGTCCAGTCAAAACTCAAGATGTAAGATGTGAACGTATACACCCACACAAAAATAAGCTGTCTTGACATACAATTAAACTGTGCATATATTGTAGAAAAATGTGCATGTGGTACAATTAACATGTGTTTGTAAATGAACAAGTCAAGCTCTTGGAGCATTCAACATATTTCAGAGACATGGGGGTGGGGGTGGGGAGAGGAGATGCAGCCTTAGCCATGTGTAAAAACAAGGCTGCTAATGCTCCTCTGAAAAGCTTGACTAATTAGTGTTCATAAAGCTCTTATAGGTCTTCATGCAAACAAAAAACAAAAAACATCAGAGCAAAACATTAACCTCAAATGCTAAAAAGGCTCCAGCTCTTGCATCACAAGAGCAGTGAAATACCTGTAGTTTCCATGACAGTCAATATCCCCAACATAATTTGCAAATGATGAGAGCTATCCAAATAAAATAAATGTCTGCTCAGCAGAGTAAACAGAGACAGCTTTACCAGTCCCAATTTAAATGGCTGAGATGATCAATATGAGAATAGTAGTGGCCACAATGAAGCCTGTATTAATTATGAAGAGAGTTATGAAATAAATTCATCATTATTATGGGGATCACTGGGGTAATTTAATAGACTTGGCCAGTTCTACACAACACTTAGAATATTTGGGGTCAAATATGCTGAGTCCAAAATAAACTTTAGTGTTAGCTAAACAGAGGATTGTCTAAATTTTCAGAAATTCTGTGCTATTCAACAACCTATCTTACTCTTCGTGAGCAAAATTGATCCATATTTATTTATTCATCAGCTACATGCCACATCTTCTCATTTTTAAGCTATAACAGCTTATAAATGTTCATATGCAATAAAAAATCAAACCAACAAAGCATTAAAATCCAGAAATATTAAAAAATGTAATAAACTATGAAAAATATGAAAGAGTTTGGTAAAATGAGATATGTCTCAAAATGTTTCCAGCCGTGTCCTGAACTGTATCACAAGAAGATTAGCTCTAATTTTATATTGGAATAGCAATAGCACTTAGATTTATATACTGCTTCACAGTGCTTTTTAGCCCTCTCTATGCAGTTCAGAGAGTTAGAATATTGGCCCCAACAATCTGGGTCCTCATTTTACCCACCTCGGCAGGATGGAAGGCTGAGTCAACCTTGAGCCTGGTGAGATTCGATCTGCCAAACTGCTGGCAGCCGGTGATCAGCAGAAGTAGCCTGTAGTACTGCACTCTAATCACTGTGCCACTCAAGATCAGGCACTACCATATAAAAGACAGTATTGCCTTTTGTTATTAAACATTCTGCCAATAGAACTTGTTAAAGGTGCCTTATTGAATATGAGTTTATAGAAATCTGGAAACAATCAATACCTTATTGGAATCTTATAAAAATAGTGTTTAAAAGTATTATAGGCCAGCTGAATTGACACATTTACGTTGATATGGCCCAACAACTTCCTTAAAAATACCCAAGAGATTCTAAAGACACCCATTAGGTATCAGGAAATAAGACTATTTTAAAATGAAACTAAGTATGTGTTTATATCTTTAATTTTCTATTTCTTTAAATACTTAAGTAGCATGACTTGAATGTTAACTTAAAAGTTAATATCCTAACAGGACATGGCTATTTAGTGCATAAAACAGATATTTTATGCATTTTTTATTTTTCAATTTTTGTGTATCATTTAAGAAAGAAATTAGGAGAGACCTAATGAACAACAGTGGGAAAATTTCCATGTTTCTAATAAATTTACATAAACAAATGTAGATGCAGTTCTTATTAAAATATATACATTTTCTAATACAGACATTTACTTTTGTGCCAGATAAAAGAGTCTGCTGTATAATTAGTGCATAATATTGTTATTCATACATTATACTGTTTGGTGTTTTTATGTGGGTGTGGGAAGTAAAGGAAAGCTATGTAAATTGATGGATGTGCATTATATGATTTTGCAACAGGAATATTAATTTGGAAGATGGTGAAAGGCCACCAACGTAGGATGGCACAGGAGGGAGATGATCATGCTGACAGAGAATGAACTATTGAAATAAGCTAATGCATTTCATTCTATTGATGATTGCCTAGATCTAAACTAAAAAAAAATCTGTAAGAAGGGAGATACTGCTCAACACTACTTGACAACCTCCGAATAAATGTATTTCATGTCCACAAATCACTTGGCATGTTTTATTTTATGAACTGGAGGAAAAGAAGATATCATTCTGACAACATCAGAACAAGAAAATGTCTGACAAGATCATTTTGAAAATGGCTATCCAATATAGTGCCAAACAAAGAGTCAAGTGGGAAATGTTTCAAAAGCAATAAATAAATGAGTTTAACAACAAAATCCTTCATGGGATTGTGATTATGGCTCTTGGTAATTGAAGGAGACTTCTTCAGCAAGAAAGGACTAAACTGTATAGCATAGTACCAGTGCTGTCTCTTCAGCAATTTCAAAGACAACCTTAGTAAAGTTATTGCATCCCTAAGTAACAGCAGGATTAGGATTAGGATAGGAACATTAGGAACTATGAGCTGGACAAAACTTGCAGTCTGGGACATTGCCTTTTTCATATTCAGGATACATACACAGACACAGACAGAGACACACACACTCTTAACCACCCATCTTCCTCATATAGGGAACAAACTACATTAAATAGTATTCTCACAATAAAACTTTAGCAATACCACTTAGACTTATATACCACTTCATAGTGCCTTACAGGCTAAGTGGTTTACAAAATCAACATAATGCCCCCCAAACAATCTGGGTCCTCATTTTACTGACCTTGGAAGGATGAAAGAGTGAGATAACCTTGAGCCGGTAAGAATCAAACTACTGCAATGGGCAGGTTAGTCTTCAATACTCGCTGTGCCACCAGATCAAACTTTGCACAAAGTAAATAAGGATGTAACAAAATAAATTTCAATGCAAATGTATGTATGTATGTATGTATTTCTGGATGTACCTGTTTAGAAATAAGCCTTTCCTAAACTTACCTTCAACTTTAATGATGAAATGATGTTAAAATATATGTGAATAGGTGCTTAATTAATTATTGATATATGAGGTGATTAAAAATGTCATATCTCCCCTCTGATAAATCAAATTGTATTTACTTATTTAATTTAATTCATAGTGAAAATTAAGGAATATTTTCTATGAAAATAGTCTGAAGGAATTGAAGCATGTTGCATTTGCAGCAACATTATTTCATTTGTAAAGAGATAACTGGCCAAATTTGAAAAAAATAATAATGATATAAAATATAAGGCTTATATCTTACTTCCTTAAAATGAAGTTTCCTAAGGTGATTGGCAAATAGATACAAACTTAGCCCAGGTAGGAGTCTGAATAAATACAATAATTTGTTGTATTATGTAAGTTTTCTTAGAATACAGTTATATTCTAGGAAATATTATATAATACAACAGATTATCCTTAGTGTTGGTTTGACAAAATAATGTGAACCCAAATATCAGCTTTATTATGCTCTAGTATTGCATATGTATGACATGTCATTTCCAAGAATTTAAACAGGAAAGAACATATCCTGAAATCTAAAGAAAGCTTTGTTGCAATAATCATTACAAAGAGCTGTCATATAAAGTTACAGTTTTAAATCCACTTATCATGGATTCTTAAATTTGCAATCATCAGGATGAGCCTATTTTAAGCTAAAAGTTTGAAGAGATCAACATGAGAAAACTGTTCTTGTATATGCCATTTCTAACTACGGTACTAACAACTATTCTGTAGCTAACAATAACAACCACCACTATCCCACAATAGTTCTGCTCTATAATCATCAAAAATTTCTTTGAAAAAATGTAAAGCAAAGACTTCTGATTTCTGTAAAGAAATAATTGCTGACTTGCAAATTAATTGTTACATTATAATTTGCCCTAGATAATTCTGGTCAAGCATCTGTTCTCAAGGACGCAATCCTCAAAAACTTTGAATACTACTTTAATTTTACATAACTCTAAGAAAAAAAATACAAGCTAGCAATTAAACTAATTAAATCCAGGGCCTCTAACTTCATTTTTGTTTGTTCTACAGAAACAAACACAATCTGGTTAAAAATAAAGTCGAACTATCAGTGATAGAATGGGCAGCATTCTCAACTTACTTTAAAATTATTAACAAACATGTTAAACTTTAGACAGTAGATTTCATGGTATTGTTTTTATAATCTAAGAGTGGATTGGGTTTTTTAAAAAAATACAAAACAGTAACAAGTTTATTAACCATTACTTTTAATAGTCAGGCTTCATTGTTTGATAATATAATTTGCAACATTTCTCTTGCTTTTTCAGTCAGAGTCCAGATTCTCTGTGTTATTATTTTAAAAACAAATTATCATTTTTGTTCAGAGTTATTATGCAAAAACAAGATCGAGCCCTATCCCAAACAGCTGCACCATGTTCTGCCTTCAACATTAGACAAATTGCTCTGAAAGTCTGATTTTCCAATGCACAAAAGCTTACCCTGCCACTTACAGGATGCTTTTAAAGATACGTATTTAGAAGTGCCAGTCACAAATTACTTCCATAATAGTGTATTTAGTATTGCAGCCATAGGATCCCAAAATTTCTCTTTTAAAATTCTAATGACTCACCCTTTTCTTTACATCTTAATTATTCTTTAGCACGATGAGAATAAAATATTCAAGAATCCTGTCACACATTTTACTGGCATTTCAAACCAGACCTTTTTAGGTTTTGCTCTGAAAAGTGAAATATATATAGTCCAATAAAGATGGGAAAAATAATAAATAAGAATAAACCCTTCCTTTAAAGATCTGTCTTTATAGATGGGGACTTTGGCCAATTTAAAACAAACAAACTTCTTTACGGTCCTCAACTGTACTGGTGTAATTATCATGGGTCATAACACAGAAGAGTAGAATGTTGTGTCAGCTTTTGGGATATAGAAGTTGATCATTAATGCAGCATCTGCCTCTGTGCCATATTTCTGCAAGGACATTTAAAATATTCAAGAAATAGAGTGAGAGACAATACTATTTTAAATGTTCTAAAAACCACTGAATAAGCTCACACCTAACTGGGGATTTTTAGAAGTGCTACATGTAGGTATTAAAAAAGATAGGCAGTGTGATTCAGCATATTCTCCACACAATACTGTAAAACAGATACATCATTCTCAAGCAAATTTGCACTTGCGTACATACTCACATATATGTAAACAATTTAGGTATAAGATTCTGTATGTTTAGATATATGGATAAAGAACTATAGTTTAACATCTGCATTTTGCTTCTTATTCTGCAAAATATGCATTTTAATATTTGAAAATAGGTCAAGGATCACCACAGTCCATTGATGCAGCAAAGCAGAGAAGGCAAATTCTCTATTCCTTTGTTATACCTCAACAGGCCACTATCTCTGAAAAGTATAAGGGCGGCTACTATTTAGCCTCTCTCCTCTCTTGCTTTAAACTTTATTTAAATCTTCTTTTTTTTGTAAACTATGTAATTTACATGTTTTTCTCATTTAACAATCACAATTAGCAATTCCATCGCTAAGCACTGTGGTCACTAAGAAAAAAATCACACGACAGTAATCAACCTATGTCACTTCCATTTGGTCATTAAGAAAGACATCACATCAGTGGTGGGATTCAAAATGTTTTACTACCATTTCTATTGGTGGGCATGGATTGGTGGGCATGGATTGGTGGGCATGGCAGGGGAAGGATACTGCAAAATCCCCATTCCCTTCCTATCCCACTCCAGAGCAAGGATACTGTAAAATCTCCATTTCCATCCCATTCCAGGGCAAGAATACCGTAAAAATCCCCATTCCCTCCAACCCCACTAACCTGCTTTCCAGCTTCGTTCTCCTGTGCAGGGCAGAAGAGCAGCCAATCAGCTGGGACTCGGGAGACAGCGAATTGATGGGGGAGGAGCCAGCCAGAGATGGTATTTGCCAGTTCTCCGAACTACTCAAAAGTTCTGCTACCAGTCAGCCACAACCTGTCAGAACTGGCTGAATACCACCTCTACATCACATGAACATGAGTTTTACTTTTACTGATGCATTCTGCATTAACTCTGCTTGTCAGAAGCCAATTAGGAAACACACAAGTAGCAATCCTATGATCACTATGATGTAAATGTGATGATTGGTGACAAAAAATTTTAATTTGCACTGTCATAATTTTTAATGGTCATCAATCAATTTCAATTCAGATAGAGCTGGAAGGGACCTTGGAGGTCTTCTAGTTCAACCACCAGCTCAAGCAGGAAAACCTATACTATTTCAGACAAGTAACTTTCTAGTCACTTCTTAAAACATCCAGTGATGAAGCACCCAGCACTTCTGATGGCAAGCTGTTCCATTGATTAATTGTCCTCACTATTAGATGAGGCAGCCAGAGAGGAGTACCTGTGTTGTAAACCAGCAGCCAACCTTTGCGGCTTGTCAGCATAGCTGGGGTGGGGAAAGGGGAACCAGCCATTCACATGTGGGCAGATCAACTTGCGCAAGATGAGCAGCACATGTGTGTGTATACGTGCTGACACAGTCCAGTTCCAAATAGGCCATAGCCCATGGCCAAGGGGTTGGTGACCCCTGTTGTAAACCACTTTGAAACTGTGTTAATAGAACATTATACATGTAACATACAAAATTTCTAAACAAATATATAAAATAAATATAAAATAAATATAAAATAAATACCTCACCACATTCGATAGACCCAGGCATATCAAAGGTCTCACACGTGTAGAAGAAAATGCTATTTCCTCAGAATACCAATCAGAACAATTAGAAAAAAAATCAATCCTGAAGAACTTTCCTCACATACAAGAGAATTTTAATAACTCATAGTATCTATGGTTACAATAGCCATGTGATGATATTATTGTTGTTGTTGTTGTTATTTACTTTATTCATTAAACATGAAACTCAGCCAACTGAACATTCAAAAATGCATTACAAATACCAGTGACTGGTGCTAATGGTTGATACAGTTTGCTGCCAGCGTCCTAGGTATCAACCAAGTACCTTCTTAAAATATAAGATGTTCCAAGTGGCACAGTTTTTTGCAGTTCCACTGATGTTATTGCAGGAAGCTGCAATTTATTGATGTATTTTGTAAAATTCTTGGACATGGGGCCAAATGCCCCAATAACAATGGGTATCACTGTTACAGACTTCATCCATAGCTGTGTAGTTTCGATGGCCAGGTCGCGATATTTCATTATTTTTTCTAGTTCTTTTTCTTCGACTCTGGCATCTCCAGGAACAGCGATATCAATAAACTGTACACTTCGGCCCTCTACAACCGTGATATCTGGCGTGTTGTGCTCCAAATGACAATCCGTTTCTATTCGAAAGTCCCACAAGATTTTCACCTTCTCATTTTCGATAACTTTTCTCACTTTATGTTCCCATGACTTTCTGGATACAGGTAAATCATATTTTTTACATAATGACCAGTGGATTAATTTACCAACTCGGTCATTTCTAGCTTTGTAATCAGTTTGTGCAATTTTGCTGCATTCACATATTAAATGTGAAACAGTTTCGACTTTGTTATTGCAAAGTTGGCAGTTTGGGTTGTCAGTGGATTTTTGTATCTTCGCTTACATGGCATTAGTTTGTAGTGCTTGTTCTTGAGCAGCCAGTATTAAACCTTCTGTTTCTTTCTTGATAGTTCCCATCTTAAGCCATGTCCATGTCAAGTTGTCATCACATTTTCCTTCAATGTTTTTCAAGTGCTGTTCATGCAAAGCTTTGGTTTTCTATCTATTTAATCTGTCATCCAGCTGTTTTTCTTATATTCTGCCTTTATTTGTTGTTTTTATGCTGTTCTCCATTTTCACAGCCTGCAGCAATTTTTCTGTACTTTGGTTCACATAATCACTCAAACTTTGTTTTTCTTCTTCTACAGTTTGTTGGATTTGCAATAGCCCCCCGCTCCCTATTTTTCTTGGCAGGTACAACCCTCGATGTCACTTTGTGGATGTAAAGTGTGGTACACATTCAAAAGTTTGTGTGTTTTCTGGTCCAAGCTTTTCAGTTCAGCCAGAGTCCAGTTGGTGATTCCAGCTGAGTAGTGTTTCACTGGAATTGCCCTTGTATTAATGGCTTTAATTATGTTTCCAGCATTCAGCTTTGATTTTAATATTTTGAGGACCCTCCTAATGTATTCCTTTTGCATTTACTCTTTTGACTTTTCCATTCAAGATGTTATCTGCTTCCAATATGCCTAGGTACTTGTAACCATCATCCTTTGCTAATGCTTTCACTATATTTCCATTTCCCAGTTCTATTCCTTCTGGGTTTTTTTCCATTTTTCCTCGCCACATGGATAATATAGCACATTTTTCAAGCCCAAAGTTCATTTTGATGTCACTGCTGAACAGTTGAACTGTGTTGAGTATTGATTTAAGTTCAGAGGGGCTTTTCACATACATTTTAAAGTCATCCATGTATAGTAGATGGTTTATCTTGCCATGTTGGCTTGAGATTTGTATCCCAGTTTTGTGTTCCGTAAGATTATTGTCAGTGGTGTTTTGGAGGATTATTGTCAGTGGTGTTTTGTAGGATTATTGTCAGTGGATGATGATGATGATGATGATGATGATGATGATGATGATGATGATGATGATGATGATGATGATGATGATGATTCTTTCAAACAAAATATTGCTTCCAAATTCAAAAGCAAATGTTTTTGCATCTTGTCTTATGTATCTACTTTTAGAGTATTTTAACTTACAGCAATAAAAAGGAGCCCATGAATTGCTAATTAATTAATTAGGAAAACTAGACCATTTAAAATTGGTTCTCAAGTATAGAAAGTGAGTTTGAGAATAAAAGAATCTAAAACTTGGTTTAAAACATTCTCTGTAGCATTTTCTAAAAATCATTTCCAGTGATATAACTTAGGCTACATGTCCCATCGGAGAGCAAGTGTCAGCAAAGTAAATGCATTAGTTAGAGCTTAATGGTAGTTTAGTGTTCAATACCTTGAAATATTAAATATGTTTTTTCCCAAAGTAAACTGCAATTCAGTTTTAATGAAGACATTAACTTGCTTGATTTGTAAGCTCTTGTGGAAAGCAAGTCTAAAATATTGTCACAAGAGGTGAGCAGAAGTAGCAAGAGCTACTGCAGGAAAAAAAGTCTTTTATGAAACAATTCTAGAATGAGCATGAATGTGTACCCATTTTCCTTTTACCTTTGGTTAATGTGATTTGAGCCTAATATAATTAGAACTGCATCTGTACATGGCTTGCAATTATGAGTATTTAAAAGCAATGACACTTTCAACATTTCTAAATGTCCATTTTCCAGGAGCATAGAGTTCACCAGAAGCATTCAAGGGAAAAGTCCAAAATAGATTTTCCCAGTAACTCAGTAGGACGTACTTGACAAAAGGGCTTTTTATGAATGGCACTGATTTAAGAGATAGAAGTGAAAATGAACAAAAATCACTCTGCAGCATGACTCTGCATTATTTCGGGCAGATTAGTGTTCTGTGTATACTAGAGTACATATTTGCAGCAAATGCAATCTTGTACCAGTGCCTTTTAAAAAAAGGTAAACAACTATGTACATTTCACTCATGAGGCAGGGTGAAGAATTACCTGACAAAACAAAAGGAAGCACAATTTGAGAAAATCATAGAAGCAAGCCACCACTAAGAAAAGCCATGGTATGTAGTTGCCATATTGTACACTGCTAAATCTCTGGACTTCAACTGTTTTGGTAGGAAGATGCTGACATATTTAAGTTCTTTAAACACTCTACGCAAACACATTTGGGGAAAAAATCATATTATTAAAAAGCACATGAAAAACATTACTATATTGTATAAAGAGTCTAATGTTTACATGCCATCTGCAAATAAATGTTAACCAATATATTTTTTGACTCTAATAGATCCTGCTGTAATATTTTTTAATAATGACCAAGATAATTAGATGGGAACATCCTCTTTTCATTTCATTGTAAAAGCAAACTCAGGGCAGCTTACGGAGAAAAATATAAAATCACAAAGAAAGTGTAAGCAATGCATAGAAGCATTTTGTACTGATACATCTGTTCATATTTACTGAGAAACTTTTCTGAAGGAATTACTCCGTAGTAAAGTGAATGTAAGATTGCAGCCAAGAATTGCTGCAGGCCATTGAAAAACTTTCAGACATATAATCATTATATTCAAATTTTCCACAAATTTGTTACATTAAAAACCATAGAAGTAAAAGACTAGACATCAAAATTACAACTTCTCCCATTCATGCTCTCCAAAAATTTTCTATGTGTCAGAAATCTTGAATTTTTTGCAGCTATAAATTCAATTATTAAATTTAGGATAATGCTACAATCTTTGGTGATGTTCTTTCTGCATTACAAATGGGCCATTAAATCAGTGAAGTGCCAATCAAATCCTTTTGTGTGCTGAAAAATGGTTTAACAAAAGCATTTTTGCAGGCCTCTCCTTACACTATTGTCAGTGTCACCTATATATGATAATTGCAATGTATTTTTTGTATCAACTCCAAATGGAAAGAATAGAATTCTTACCCACTCCTTAAAAAAAAAGAAAGTCATAATCCTACATATTTGGAGTTTTATTAAGGTGTCTAAGGATGTTTAATATGCCTAAGCAACCCTTTGTATAAAATTTCTGTTGTAACAGGAGGAAATAATGTGTTTAACAATCCCAATAGAAAAAATGACACCTTGAGCTTTGGATTCACTTCCCTGTTGTACAATTTAATCATACTCTTGTTCAGTCTCACACTGCTGACTGCTGGAGGATAGCCCTCCCTCTCAAATGAATAATTCTTCCACAGCTGAAATCTAATCTGCCACACATTTCTCTTCACATTTTGCCTTGTGATTTTATATGTACTGTTTAAAAAACAGGACATTCTCCACAGTTTGTTCTTTCTTCACTTTACATTCCTTTTGTTCGTGTGATTTTTACTTTCTTAGAAAAGCTATGTACTAAAGCAATTGTTTTTTTTAACCACTTGTTATTGCTATCTTGCTATCAAATTACTTCCTGAAAGCCATTTCTGCTTTATCGGAGCTTCTTTAGCAAAATAAACTGTATTAAAAAAATCTATATAGACCACTACTGGATGAGTACTAGCAAACCATAGAAATTTTGAATGATGAATTAAAAGCCCAGTCATATTTTAGGACCTATCGTGCAAAACAATCCATCAATATGCATATGTAAAAGGCCACAATTTAAAAGGATAACATATATGCATACAGAAATGAAATTATGGTTCAGTATTTGCTATAATGTGGTAAGTAGGATCTTTCCAAAATATTGATACATTCAGGATTTAGCCACATTTTTAAAAAATGAACAAAGTAAATGCACCATACAGTCGTTTGCTAAGAATGGCTGCTATAAAAATCAAATGAAAAAATAAAATCCATCGTAACCTTCATTTTAAGTGTATTTATTTCAATTGAAATTTTTGTATTTGTTTTGAAAATTTATATTTATTTAGTTTTTAATATAAATGTATGTTTCATAAAATTTTAAGAATTGCATCATGTTAATGTACTACATCTGTCCCAAATCATCTCCTCTGACCTAATCATCTTATTTGTTCAGATAGAAATTAATAGAAACCAGATTTCCTTGAACTTGTGCTGATCCAAGGGGTAGGCATTCATGGACCCCAGATACCAAGTTACCTTATTCAAATTTACTTATTCAAAAGTATCAATACTTTTAACAATAAATCACAAGTTTGGAAAAGGCAGAAGCCAGTTTGAATGTCCAATTTTATATTTGTTTCCAAAGTTGCCACTGGATTTCTATGTAGAGGTCTGACATACATTCTTGTGTTGTTTTCATCAACAATTATGATACTTTCCCCAGCAGACACTGGTAATAATGTACCATAATGTACCATAATGCAGTGTTTTTCAACCTTTTTTGTGCAAAGGCACACTTTTTTCATGAAAAAAATCACGAGGCACACCACCATTAGAGAATGTTAAAAAAATTTAACTCTGTGCCTATATTGACTATATATAAAGTAATTTTCCCACGGCACACCTTACACTATGTCACAGCACACTAGTGTGCTGCGGCACAGTGGTTGAAAAACACTGCCATAATGTACCATTACCAATAAGATGTTTTGGTTAGAGTAAGAGACAATGTATTAGCTTACAGATACATTTATTTGAGGCTTTTTCAGATGATGACTTGGTTGCTTCCTCTCTCAATTGTTCATTTCTTTGACTCCTATAATTCTTGCAACTCCTATATGTTTCATTATACATTTATATAGAACATATATATATATATATATATATATATATATATATGTGTGTGTGTGTGTGTGTGTGTGTGTGTGTGTGTGTACACATACATGTGTGGTGTGTGTGTGTGTGTGTGTGTGTGTGTGTGTGTGTGTGTGTGTGTGTACACATACATAGTTAATATTGATCCTGAAGTTAATTTTATGAAGTTATGAAGTTAATATTTCTTCATAAATATAAGTAGTCATCAATTTAGAATCACAATTAAGCCTGGAACTTCTGTCACTAAATGATGTGATCATCAAGTGAGTTGTCTGATTTTATGATCTTTTTGCTGCAGTCATTAAGGGAATCCAGCTTCTTCTACTGACCGTGCTTGTCAGAAGGTTGTAGATGATAACCATGTAACCCAAAGATGTTGCAACTGTCATAAATGGATGCTGGTTGCCAAGTGCCCAAATTCTGATCACCTCACCGCAGAGATGCTGCAATGTTTTTAAGTGTGGAAACATGTTGTAAATCATTTTTGCACCACCATTGTAACTTCGAACAGTAATATGTAAATCAAGATATACCTGTGACCTTAAATGTTCTCCACACAAATCCTAAAACTAGATAAAGGGAACCTAATTAAATAACTTAATCTTCATTGATTTATTGAGAAAAATGATTGAAAGCTACATCTTTGTATATGGCAAAAGTAGGTGAATGTCTGGTATTATCAGTTCATTTAAGCAGGAAATTAGAATTAGGTGGGTGTTTCAATCAATGGGATGATAATCAGATGGGGGTGTGGGAGATCCTGCCTTATTCAAATTCTGGTATTTATTGTTTAAGTCTGGTCTTCATAACAGATACACACAGAAATGGCTCAAAGGAGATTTCTGAAGACCTCAGAAAAACAGTTGCTGTTGATGCACACCAATCTGGAAAAGATTACAAATCAGTTTCTAAAGTGTTTGGTCTCCACTAGTTCATTATCATCCAGATTGTGTGATTAAACACCATTACTATTCTCACCAGGAGTGATTTACCATCTAAAGCAGGGTGTCAACTCGAATCGTCATGGCAGTGACACGTGACATATCAGGACTTCCATCCCTTTCTAAACAAGGGCCAGGGCCAGCATGTGACATCTGGCCGCGGGCCGTAAGTTTGACACCCCTGATTCTAGGTCACACAAAAGCAAAGTGTGTAACATTCCAGGAGTTCTCAAAACAGCCCAGAATGTATGGGTAATTAAAGGTCTCACTTACTTTGCTGAATATCAGTGTTTATTCATCAAGAAAACACTGAACAACAATAGTGCGCATAACAGGTGTGCAAGGAGAAGACCACTAATGTCCAAAAAGAACATTGCTGCCCATCTACAATTTAGAAATACCATGTGGACAAGCCAGAGTGCTATTGGAAGAGTGTTCTGTGGACAGATGAGATAAAAATCTTTGGCTTGAATGAAATGTTTCGCTAAAAGCAAACATTGCTTTCCACCATAAGAAGCTTATCCCATCTGTGATAGATGGGGGTGGTAATAACAAAGTTTGGGCCAGCTTTTTGCCCCTAAATTAGGACATCTTGCCATCATTCATGGAATTATAATTTTTGGATTGTACCAGCAAATTCTATAGAAAAATATCAGGCTATAAGTCCATAAAGTGAAGCTCAAAGGAAAGTGGTTATGTATCAAATAATGGTTAAAGAAGAAGAAAGTTAATGTTTTGGAATAGGCAAATCAAAATCCTGACCTTAATTCTCTAGGAATATTGTGGAAGGACCTAAAGCAGTTCATGTGAAGAAGCCAAACAATATCCCTAAATTGAATCTGTTCTATAAGCTAAATATTACTCCAAGTCAAATGTACAGGATTGATCAACAATTATCAGAAATGTTTAGTTGTAGTTACTTCTGCCCAAGGAGGGTACAGCAATTTTTGAAAGTGAAGTTTCATATATTTTTTTACCAAACTTAATATGTAGCCTTGGAAACTTTTGTTTCAATAAATCAATAAACAAGTATAATGTTTTTTTTACTTATTGGTTTAATTGGGTTGTCTAGTTGTAGAACTTTGTGGAAAACAGATCACACTTTAGGTGATATTTATGCAAAATTCAGGAGTATTCAAAAAATTATAAGCATCCATCTAGAAAACATTTTTGTTTCAATGTATACAGAATTTCTCAGCCAATCCAATTCATAAGACACACAAAGCAATTTTATTGGACTAACCTATAAAGAACAGATTTTTTTAAAAAAAAACCAATTCTTCTAACTTTAAAGGAAGTTGGGTATTGACTAATTCAGGAATACACTGATGAATATTTGTAAGAATACAAATATTCTTACAATCCATTTAAGTAATTGGTATTAACATACCAATTACTTATATGGATTGTAAGAATATTTATACAATACTAAAACTCTTGTTCCAATCTTTATTCAGTGAAATGGTGCATAATAGGCCAATAAATTTTGAACCAAGATACGTCAAATGGTCTGTCTTGTAGAATGTGTCAAAAATCCAAAATCCATGACTTCCATGGCATTAAAATTTGGCAAATTTTACAAAGCATTATATGACACAAAAAACACCAACTTGTCTTAAGAAAATACTAGAACTCAATCTCCTGAGACCAGCATCTGAACCACTACAACAACTGGATCTCTTTTCCACTCTTAGAATAACATTTTAAATTATCTAATGGAATGTTGGCTCTGTCTAAGAAACATTGGAATCAGTAAGCAAATTCATTTAGGGCTATGAGACAAAGTTATCTTGCCTGTCTTGATCTAGTTTAGATTCAACACTAGCATGCTTACTTACTTATATCAGACATTTGCAAAAGAAAAACAACTTCCTATTGTTAACTTGATCCTTACATCAAGATGCACTTTTTAGGTTGCAAGATGCTAATTATAACAAAGTGAAGTGTCCAAGAAATTTCATATCAACATATTTTCATTTTAGGGGTATTTGTTGACTCCATTTACAGAATATGATTTGTCAATATGTAGAATTATTTCCCATTAACCTTATCTCCAATTTCAAAGAACAAAGTTTTATAGACAATAGTGCTATTAACCTTTCCATAGTTTAATTATCTATTGAAAATTAGCATATTTTCTAGTACAAGGGAGTAAGTTTTCTTAACTTAATATGTTTGCAAAGCTGAAACCCAGAAACATGAATTGCTGTTGAAATGAATGTTACTCTGTTAATTTTATGTATAAAAATATGTTAAAAATCACCTAAATGTGTTTAACGTCAGGCTCAAAAAATCAAGAAAGGCAGTTGAAGTTCTTCTAAGCAGTTTCCTTTAATTTTCCTTACTTATGGACAGAAATCATGCCAAACTAAAGTTGACTACTTGCACCATAAAACACAGATGCTGGGATTCTGGGAAACTATTAGGGAAGAGCTGTTTTCACCCTTTTTCTTCCACAGAGCTTTGTTGTCTTTTTCTGGAATGCACTCCTCCCTCCTGGGAATCTGGACTACATTCCATAACAATTAACTCTAATATAAATATTCCATTTTTAAATAAAGTTTGGGGCTTTTAAAAAGTTTTTAGGGCTTCTTTAAACCAGGTCTATTTTACCAGCTTACAATTCCTATTATGTCTAGGAATGCTGATATTGTTCCAGTGCTTTTACAAAAGAGAATAACATAATTTTAAAAGAATTGTTTTCATCACACTTTATTTCATATAATCATGAAATTTTGCCTACTCTTGAATTTAAGCCACAAGTAATGTATACATACTGATATGAAATATAGTAAATTTAAATATACACATTAAGTATACACATAACAGTTTAATGGATCTTACTTCCAGTAATCTGGGTACAGAATCCAACTTTGAAAACTAAATGCCTAATTAGAAGTATAACAAAACTTTCCCTAACAAACGAATTGACATGATGGGAGGGATAGATTTTTTGTAAAAAAAAGTAGAGATAGCATAACATAGCTTTTTTCCCCCAAGAGTTGGGTGGGGAAAAGATTTTTCAGCTTATGTAAATTACTGCATAATAGGGAAGGGAGATATTTTTAAATTGAAAAACAATGGGAAATCATACAATTTTCAAAATTCAGTAGTACAATTTCTGAAGGATCTAAGTACACCATATAAAACTAAGAGTTTCTTGTGGACTCCTTATCACTACAGGTGTCTTATCAATAAAAGAGAAGTTACATGACATCCCCACTTCTCCCCTAAATGATCTTAGAACTTTCTTATAGTGTCAAAGTCTTAAAAATGCCAACTTATGGCCTCAAAACCCTGAAGCTCCTGAAGGCTTGGATAATATCTTAATAGCATTGGTGCAAAATTGAAATAGTTAATATAATGGAAAGACAACATTATTTATTATATGTGATGTGGTTACCTTCACTCTCCCTCAAAAGAAATATGTCACTCAGAAAGCAGGTACACCTCTTAGCCTGAAAGAAGGGCAGTTGAGCCAAGGGATTGATGGCATTTGAAGAAAAAAAGAAAGAAAATAACTAAGAGATTATTTTTGCATTTTCATACAGCATCCTCGATAGAAACTCTATATAGGGACAGGGATATATATTTACAAGCATTCATATTCCCTTGAATTTGACATGCTGAAAGAATCTTCAGAAAGAGGTTGGGTGTAGTGAAGGTGGAATATAATCCCAATGCCACAGGATTCCAGTAGCTATCGGACTGTGACAAAATGTAACTTTTATCTTCTTTTCTAAATATTAGCAATAGTTTCCTTATGGTGCTATAAACACCATACTATTGTAAGAATGTGGACATATGTGGCATTAACTTTAGCATTCTAAAGCATAGGTGATTTTTTAAGGATTGCTGCAGAAGTATGAGCTCCCCGGGAGTGATTCAATTACTAATAGTCCAAGATTTCTCTTATGTATGGCTTGACTCACTACATGCTGGAATGATGCAAGTTAATTAGAAGACATTCTGAAGAATACTTCATAACATTTTTACTTTTTTATCATAGAAGTTTCATTGAGTTTGTTTACTCTAAGATACCAGAAGTGGGAATGATGTGACACTGGCAGCTAATATATTTAAAAATTAATATTAAAATATTTTTAGATGTTGGTTGGCATGCCATCTATTTTGGAATCTTTAAAATGAATCAATGATTTGGAATTTTACTTGTTCCCTCCTTTTTTTTAATGAAGACACATTCTAAATCAACAATTTTAGATCATAATGTTATGGTAATTATTAGTATTTTTGTCAGTTCAAGATGAGTATACAATTTTACAAAAAAAATCAAGGTTTATTAAGCTTTATCTTAACTGTATTCTGAGATAAATTGGAAGTAACTTTCTTGTAGCAAACTATTTACAAACCCCCTGTCCTTCACAGACATAAAACTGCAACATGCACTATAGTTGCACTGCTGGGAATTAGTCCAGCTCAGTGGAGAAAATGGCTTTTATGCATTCCAAAGCCTATTGCATAATACCAACATTTTTCAAATACATTTCTTTTATAAAATGGGTGGATCACAATTGCCAATTGCTTTAATATGTAGCTCTTTTCTGGAAGAACATACATACATAATCCACATCTGGAAACTGACTAAAAAACTAATACTTATCATAAACGTATAACACAGAAATAATTTAGAACACATATTTAAAACTTCCAAGTTATTAATGTATTTTAAGCTTCCAAGATATATGATATCCCAAGATGTACATACATACATACATAAATACATACATACATGACATTTGTAGCAACTCCAGCTGTCTCCAAGAACATTAAAGTGTCTCCTTATTAGATTTATTCACAATGTATTTATTACAATTCATTCTGCAAGGTATTAAAATTGTTTTTGTGAAATCCACAGAAAAGATTTTATCTTTTTTCAGATATTACTGATGCTGTCTTAACTTCAGGCACACAGTTTTTTTTAGAATGGGAAATCTTGTCTCCTTTTCAGGGATCCTGAATCATATCAGGATGGGGAGGGGGAGGGGGAGGGGGGGCTTAGCTGCTTTACCCATTTCTTTCTATGATCTGTTTTCAGATTGCACAGCAGCCAGAAATTTCTAGCTGGTTGCTGATAGAGAAGGCAAAAGCATAAGGAAAACAATAGGTAAAATTCCATACTAAATACAAATCAAAGGCACAATAGCAACCACAACAGTTGAAACAGCTGTACTTGCTGTTTTTTGAAAAATAATTTACTGAAGTCCAAACCTATTTTTATAGTGTAGAAGCTTTCAAATCTAATCCAGGAAGGAAGTGGATTTAGAACACTACAGATAAATGTTACCTGATAAGTGAAGGGAAAAATCCTGTATTAATTAAAGAGGTTTCTCTAATCTGGAAAAAACAAGACTACTTAAAATATTTCTTTATTTAATTACTTGTTTACTTAGAAAGTAGTCCACTGAGTTCAATGATGCTTAATTCTAATCAATATGAAGGGATTTCATTTGTTACTAGAGAATCAAGTTGTTTCTAATCTACATTAATCTTTATATAATTGGTGCAGAAATGTCTCTTTTTAGTAATAACATTAACATGCTTTTTGTGTAACATTATTAAATTAACTTTTCAGGTTGCAAAATAAGGTAGTAACTACATTTAATGAAATTTACTCAGAAATATACATACGATTTGTATCAATCACTTTAGGACTGATTCTGTTCTATCTTCTTTTTTAAATAAAATAAAAAAATTATGAAGACCCTTAATAAATACATCAGACAGATCCTTTGTTCATAGTATATCTTTGCTTACCCCACATCCAAAGTTCAAACAAGGATAACTTCACACTTTTTCTTCAATGGGCATAACTTTGCTTGCGAATTAGCCTTTTGGTCCCCACTCAGTTTACCATTTTTTCCCTCCGTAACTCAACACCAGCTTATTTTGCTTCCTTACATTCCTGGAACTCTCTCCTTCAACATACAGAACTGAATTTAACTATTTAAATTAGGGATGGAGAGAAGAAGCTGGAGCAAGGCCTGTTCTTTCCTAGTCTAGCAAGAAGCAAAGTGAAGTGAAGCAGATCTTAGCTAATGGACAAGAGTGAAAGAATAACTGAGAGCTAGCCACAAACTGCATTCATCCAATTAACCCACTTCCAGCTAATGTTTCAAACAGAAACTGATTTTTTTTTATCCAAGCAGATTAACTTTAGAAATGAACGCATCAATTAGGCTCTAGCAGAAAGTTCAATTCTCCTTATCAAGATAGCAAAAGTAAAGATTTGATCACCAGCAGGTTTTTGATAGGAACTAGTGTCTCCACGTTCATTATTGCCCTATTCTCTAGCCAGAGGCACGTTAGCCTCGGCTGAAATTTATGATCACCGAGGATATAAATTAACTTCACTATAAAATAAAAATACTCACTGAAAGCATCCAAGTTTAATCCTGAACTTTCTAAATTACTTTTTTCTCCAAGTTACATTACTATTTTAAGCCCATCATTAAGGAAGCATGTTTATTAAATCAGGTGGCCGCTTATGAAAGAATTCCAGATCCGAAATCTTATTGAGGAAGGGGGGAGGGGGGAAATAACTGGATTAATAGCGAGGGTGAGAAAAAATGTAGCTAGTACGAAAGCCAATGTTCCAAGATGGAGAATAGGAGTCGGCTGCAAACATGCGAATTTATTTATTTTTTACTCCTGGGTTCAGTCATATCCAAGACAAACTCCCCCCTGTACTGAACAAGCATGCATTGGGTCCGGTTCGGCTAATGCCAACTTTGTCCTGCAAGATCTATTTAGCTTTCTTACGATCCATATTTTACACAGCTCGAACATGAATAGAAAGCACTTTTTTAAAAATTGGGGGGGGGGGGAGCGCGCGCCTTAAAATCAGCCCGACCCAAGGAAATTTGGGTGGAGGAAAGGCGACCCATCCCTGCATTTCGCGACTACTTATCCAAACCCGAGAATATTGACCTTACGGAAACGTCACCCGACTTTATTCTGATAAAATGCAATACATTTTTTTTTAAAGAGTCCCACCGCTCATCGCTTCTGCGTCGAGTCCGAGTGCGGATCCGTAGGCACAGAAAAAGAAGCGTAAACTGTGCACGGGACGAGACAGGTTCTCGGCATGCAAAGTTGCGAGATAACCTGAGGCGGGATTTTCCTAAGTAAACTCCCAAGCCCGGTGTTTCCGGGGAAGTGCGCGCAGAACTGCAGCCTTACCTCGCTACCCCCGTTCCCACGGATGGAGTATGTAAACAGTAACAGAGTTGGAAGGGACCTTTGGAGGTCATCTAGTCCAACCCCTACTCACGCAGGAGACCTCTACTACGGATTCCAACCGCCGAAATGCCAACCGATCGACAAGCTCAGTGTCTTAGCCACTGAGCCACCTAGTCAGGCTCAGTATAAGTATAAAGTCTTAAAGGACAGCGCGCACTTCCCCGAAAGGAAATCCTAATTAAACTCGGAGGGGCTTATTCCTGATCCAATACACGCAACTCGTGACATCCACACGAGTGAATTTTCTCGGGAGTAAACTTCCCCGATGCAGGAGAGGTTTGACTTCCCACGAGATTCGCGAAGCTTTCAACTTGCGCGTGAGTCTTTCGGGGCTTTTATTTTTTTTATTTTTTTACACATAGCCCTAATTGCTTTCCCCTCTCGCTACCCTCGGAGAGGGCGGAGCCTCAACCAACCACACCTCCTCACCCCCCACTGACCCCGGAAGAGCGATACCTCTCTCGTCTTCTGTCAGCCTCCCGCGCCAATTCAACTCTTTAATGTAGAACCGCCGCCACCCTCCCTTCAGGCGAACCTCTCATTGGCCCTTAGCCCCGCCCACTCGGCCCGCTCAACTTTTCGATTAGCTGGCGGCCCTGCCACTCCTGAGTGAGCTCCGCTTCCCCCAACAACCATACAATCCTTCCCTCTCATCCGCCTGTATTTACTGCCTTCTCATTGGAGTGGTTCCAGCCTTTAAGAAAATAAATCTCCGTTATGTCCCCAGTGTATTGGTTTTGACGTTTGTCAATCAGACCTCAGTGATGCTTATCATTGGAGGATATACATATGATTAAGGCTGACCTTTTTAATAACTCGTGTTTCATTTGCCCGGGCTAGCTGCCAAAGTGACCCAAGCTTTCAAATGATTGGCTCTATATGATCTTTTTCACGCTGCCTAGCATGTTAGGTTGTGAACCTTCGCCCGCTCCCCCTTTTTTTTCTACGCATTTCTATTTCTTCCTTTATTTATTTATTTATTTCATAAACTTAAATGACCTCGGTAGGGAGGGGGAAGGGAGGCTTGCTGTTATACGGTGACCAATAGCAGAAAGGACAGAGGCGGAGCCTAGAAGGTTTTCACCAATCAGAACACGATATTACCTTTGTACTTAGCAAGTTGCCAGCCAATCGAGTTTTGAAGCTCCCGGCACCAGAGGCTGGCGGCGACGGGCGTTAATCACTGTCTGGATTTGGCAAGAAACCGGACGATACCATCAGTAGATACGGGGAGGGGGAGGAATGTAAAGTAGGAGAAGGAGGGAGCCGCCGAATTTTTACTTTTCAAATGGTGGGGAATGAGGGCTGGGTTTTCTTCCCCCTTTACTTTTCCTTCTTTGTTTTTCTAAAGGAGAAAGTATAATCCGAAAATGGGGAAGAGATGGACAAACAATGTGATTAATTTCCTTGTCTACCTTGCATCCGAAAGAGAAGCTGCAATCTATTGCGCCTTTGAATTCAATGAAACTTATTTCAAGTAAATGGACAAACTTATACTATAACCCCGGCACTATTTCATATGTTAATAATTTTCTAATTGTTAATAATTTTCTAATGATGATAAAAAGAGAATCCACTAAAATCTACTTTCTTCCAAGAAACACTTGAATTCCATTTACTGTGGGACATAGTTTCAACTCTCAGAGATAATGTTTCAGTATTGTCACAAGTAATGCTTGTCTATTGCTTGTCTAAATACTTGCCTATTTTACCATATATTATAATAACTAGGTATTTATCAGTATACAATGTTTTTCTTTTGTTCAAAATATGAAGTAATTCTATTTCAGAATTATCAAGGAAGTGAATAAATTATCAAGACAATGTATTGTATTTAATTTTTATTATTTTTATGCTGTAATAGTTAACATTTTTTAAAACTTTTAAACAATAGGTAAATATGCAGTTTCTGTTATGTTAAAGAGGCAGATACTTCCTAATCTCGTATCTGACATACTAGGTTGAGGATTACAAAATTATCAGAAATCCAAAACTCAAACTTTAGGCTATATTGGTTGTGAATTCTTTGAGTGTGTATCTCAGTGTATCTGGGAGTCTAAACGATTTAAAATAGAGATCATTTAAGCTAATGCTTAGTGCAAAAAATGTTTTGTGTTCTTGCTATCTATTATTATACACCACACTATCCTGAAATTCAATAAACTGCAGACATCTTGTCTGAAATGGAGCTGGTTACTGTTAATGGAACACTAAATAAAACCTGCATGACAGTCACATTATATAGATGGAAACTCACCAGGAACTTTTTTGAATTGGAAGACTGACAACCATGCTATCAATTTAAAATGTGCAGATGTCCTAGGCATTATAGATGTATGATTGAAACAAACAGGCACATTAGGATATATCTGTATTTTTAAAACATCTAAGAAACAGTATCTAAACTATATTTAAGTCATTGATGCAAAGGAAAATATACTCCGTTAACGGATATAATTTTACATAACATGAATAACTGACTAAATCTCTGAGATAAGGATATCTATAATTATAGAATGAATCTATTATGATAAAAATTAGCAAAATGTTTTCAGAAAGATCTGTCACTTGGGATATATGCAGTGTTTAATGTCTTGGTTCTTAATGTCTATGACATATACTACCTTTTTACCAGGTTTTTGCCTTTATAAACTTACATTATTTTCTCTCTAATTGCCTATAAATATATTTTCTCTTCCAGTATGTTGTATACCAATAAATTTTGCTATTATTTAGGCAATATACTGCATTCAGTTTGATTTGTCTGAAGCACTATATGAAAATCACCCTTTATATTTCAAAACTTGATCAAAACTGCAACATTGTCATTAGCTTCAAAATGCATTTTTAAGATTCATCTTTGTTTGCAAACACTGTACTTTAGTTATGAACAGAGACGTAATTGTGGCTTTAAAGAAATAAGGCAGGTTTTAACCTGAACAGAGTGACTTTATCTATCTAGCTACCCACCTCCATTGGTATGCACTTGAAACCAGACATGTTCAGATTCTTCTGCATGTAGGTTGGCATGAAGCTGAAACACCTGGCAGCATCTTTTAAGTTTGCCATCAAAGTGTGTCTTCTACTAAAAAGAGTTAAGGTATAATGCAGGTGTGAAATTCAGCAGGTTCTGACAGGTTCTGGAGAACCAGTAGCAGAAATTTTGAGTAGTTCAGAGAATACTACCTCTGGCTGGCCCCCGAGTGGGGTGGGAATGGAGATGTTGCAATATCCTTCCCCCAGGAGTGGGGAGGCAATGGGGATTTTGCAGTATCCTTTCCCTGGAATGGGGTGGGAATGGAGATTTTGCAGTATCCTTCCCCTGCCACGCCCACCAAGTCACGCCCACAGAGCTGGTAGTAAAAAAATCAATTTCACCACTGATATAATGTCAATGTGTGGCACTTGAATGCCCATTGGGGAGGTTTGTGAACATGACATGTTCTCAGTTGCAGTAACTATAGACTATAGCATCCTCCTGTAATTTCCATAACTATGTCCTTGGACATTTTCACCACCCCCTTTCCTGGCACATCAATCCCTATGATGTGCTCATTCAAGGTTTGCCTACATAAGATTTAGGTTACAGAATCACTTCTCCAAAACTTGCTTATTTCCTTTTGGAGAGCATTTTTAGCTTGACTAGTTCATTACATGTTAGGATCATGAAAACACAATGCAACAATGTGTTATTTCTTGTTCATTACAATTGATCAATAACATTCCTGTTAAACCATGTTATCATCTGGCAAACAAGTTGTCTACTTTCATAGCAATAGCATTTAGATTTATATACCATTTCATAGTGCTTTACAGAGCACTCTAAGCGGTTTACAGAGTCATGAGAGAAGGTACTGTTTTCTTCAGCGTTTTCTTCTAACAAAGAAATATTTTGAATGTCCCAAAACTTTCACTACAGCTGCTAAGCATAAATCATCCTGGATTGTAGACAAGTGATATTTTGAGTATGCTTTGGGTACAGATGAGCAGTACATATTTTGTTCAGCCAGTTTGACCTGTGAGGGTACTGTTATGTAGGGCATCCAACTTGGGTACATTTCATAGGAAAGTGTGTGATGTTCCTATGGTTATCAGGACTTTTATTGGGTACTCTGAACCAGGTGGAAGAGCATATGGGAAGGACTGGATCCAGAGTGTATGACATCCCACCATTTCTTTACAGAATTCTGAAGACACGATCAAAAGTAAAAACTTGAATTCTTCTATTTTATTTTGGAACATGCAATTTACGGTTCAATCTCCCATAGAAGAAAATACCCATCTACTTGCTTTCCTTGCTGCCTCAACTTTTATTTTGATCATTTGCTGTTGTGATAACACTGCTCAACTCACCCATGTTTAGTCAGGGTGTAGTATAATTATAGTTGATGAATCACAGAACCCTTAAGTACCAGTGCAGGACCATATGGGGGGGGGATGTAAATGTTACATTCCTTGAGCAAAAACAAGGTGCAGAAGGAACTTTAGTCATAACCGTGATGGTGAACCTATGGCACACATGCCACAGGTGGCTTTTCTGCTGGCACATGAGCTGTCGCCCAGCTGAGCTCGACCAAATGTGTGTGCACCTCCTGCCGGCCAGCTGATTTTCGGGTCTCTGCAAAACACTATACGAGCCATTGAGAATATAACTATATACATCCAGAAGGAACAGGAGGTGCCTCACAAGGAGCAGATAGAGGTAAATTCTAGAGAGACAGGAAATGCATAATTGAACAATGGAGATGAATGCTAGAGAGGAATAAGTCTGCATACAAGGCTGACATAACACCTGTAACAGCATAGGCATGCAAGGAAGAAGTGCAGGGGCCGCCCGCTGCGCCCCCTTTTGATCTCAGGAGGCTTCAGGGAGAGCTGCTAAGCCCAAAATTGGGTGCAGGGGGGAACCGCATAAACAGGGTGTGGGGTGGGTGTTGAGGACTCGGAAAGTCCTCGACTTACGACCTAGCAGCTAGCAACCAGCCAAGCCACGCCCTGATTGGCTAAGGCGTGGCTTGGCTGAGCGTGGGCCGCTAGGGGTGCGTTCATTGGCTTTTCCTGCTTGACAGCTCCATATAAATAGCTGTCAAGCAGGGAAGGTGCTGAATCGCCTGTAAATAGTTCTTACTTGAATAAAGCGTTCCTCGTTCTGCAGTTCTGGCTCCAGCCTCGTCCTTCCGCCGATCCACTAAAGTGTGTGCATTGTATTGGTGTGGGCACATGCATGCCACCTGTCATGTCCGTGCGCACACTTTTGGCACACAAGGACATAAAGTTTAGCCATCACTGCATTATAACATCAATGTTATTAAATGCAACTGAATGTAATTTTTCTATGATCATCAACATCATCAAGAATTACATGGCAAATTATAGAATGGAAGTTACAAAGAGAATTTAATCTTACTTATTGTTTGATTTTTGCACTTAAAAGATGCTCAATGGAATTCTGGATGATAAACATATGATATAGATCTATAACTGATGAAATATTTCTAAAATCACCTTCCTGCATTAGCCAATAGGCTTTAAATAGGAAATCAACCAAGGTAGCTTAATCACTAAAACAAGGCAATTAAGAACCAAGCTGAATCTGTGCTGTTCCCAAGTTGTATATTAAACAGCACATTGCTGGCATATGAGTGTTGGGAAACCTCGGTAGCTCAGTTAAACTAGTTTCCAGAGTGGCTGTTCAAATGTTATATGCATGTTCTGAATCCTTCTGTCGTCTGTGGTTCTGCTACTTGCCCCATTTATATTTCTACCCATAAAATTCTAGATGCCTGTTTTATCATGAAAAGGAAGAAGATTAAGCAGAAATTAATCAATATGTAAAAAGAACATAAGAGCCACTTCCCTCTATTTCTTCCTCTTATTCTTCATAATATTTTGTGAAAATCCAAGTGCTCCATGCTTGATAGTCCATCGTATGGTAAGAACTATTTCATAAAGTACGGACTTAATATTCTTTCTTCTGAGCATTAATATGTGCCAGGAGTAGTTGGTGTAGAGGCCTTTGAACCATGGTGCTGGAGAAGACTCCTGCGAGTCTCTTAGACTGCAAGGCAATCAAATTAGTCAGTCCTAGAAGAGATCAACCCTGACTGCTCTTTAGAAGGCCAGATCCTGAAGATGAAACTTAAATTCTTTGGCCATCTAATGAAAAGGAAGGACTCACTGGAGAAGAGCCTAATGCTGGGAAAGATGGAGGGCAGAAGAAGGGGATGACAGAATGAGGCTGGATGGAGTCACTGAAGCAGTAGGCGTGAGCTTAAATGGACTCCATAGGATGGTAGAGGATAGGAAGGCCTGGAGGAATGTTGTCCATGGGGTCGCGATGGGTCGTACATGACTTCACAACTGGACAATAAGAACAAGTGCAGATGATTTAAGAAGGACATTTAAAGATGATCAAAGAAAAAAGACAGCTGACAAGCAGACTGACTGCCAGACAGAGCCGAGGTGGCGCAGTTGTTAGGGTGCAGTACTGCAGGCCACTTCAGCTGACTGTTATCTGCAGTTCAGCAGTTCTAATCTCATCGGCTCAAGGTTGACTCAGCCTTCCATCCTTCCGAGGTGGGTGAAATGAGGCCCCAGACTGTAGGGGCGATATGCTGACTCTGTAAAACGCTTAGAGGGGGCTGAAAGCCCTATGAAGTGGTATATAAGTCTAACTGCTATTGCTATTGCCATTCAGTCAAAGTGCCAGGTACCCAAGGTGGAAGGTCCAAAGTGATACTGATATGGTTGACAATGACTGCCAACTTCTGCACCAGCCTTTTTGAAATTTCTCATCATCTTTGCCACCACATGTATCAGCAAGACTATCACCATCAGGAAAGCCATCAAGAACACAAAGCAGTTATTGTGTAGTGATTTGGCAACCAAGGTTTTTTACTGGGAAATTGCATGACAACTATGACTGAGAATCAGGGCTACTGAGAATGAATGGTTGAAAATACGTGTTTGCCTTGGAAACTATTGCAAGGGAAGACAGCCAGAATCCACTTGTATGGATGATGTTTATTTACCTAGGCCCTATAGAGTGCATGTTTATTAACTGGCTGCAAGGTTCATGCAGCATGGCAGATATCTATGATATCTCTATTTTACTTCCCAGAGATTGGACGTCTGCAAGGAGATACAATTCATATACTTTTTTGGTACTGCAATGATTACTGCACTCCAGTTAATGGACCCTATAAGTAAAATTCTTTGCTATGAAGCATTATGGAGGCTGGTATGTTCCCTGGAGACTCCACAGTTACCTATAGGGCTATATCCATTCCACTATCATCAGTCTATAACAGATATAGTGTTAACTCATGAAATCCTTCCTAGACTGTCTACTGTTTTAGACAGCAGCTTAATAAATGGATTTTCAAGCATTTCCAAAACATTGGATGTCTAAAGGCTCATTAGTGCCATTTTGGCATGTGGCAGGTTTCCGAGAAGAAAGCCTCATTCCTTCCTGTGTTGCCATGCACGACATTTCCACGAACAAGGGATATCTCATACCTGCAAACCGCCCAGAAGTATCTGATCTAGTGAAACCACAAAGAGAAACCTTTACCGCCCATGCCACAAGTGCTGTGTCATAGAAGACAGGTCAATACTGAATGCCTTTGCATGTCTGAATTGGATGATCTCTTAAAATCAACACTATTCTCCTTTGCTATATGATGAGATTATTATCTGCTTCTGCTCATTATTTATTGTTGCCAAACATTTTCAAGGCTGTAATAATAGTGGACAGCATGATTGGCTTATTGCCCAACAAGAAGTCCATGAACACATACAATGCCAAGGATTATAATATTTCATTAAGTGATGTAGCAATTGAGTGGAAACTGTTGCTCATAGAGGCTATATCCAGTGCCCTCCCATTCTAAGGAAAAGCAGAATGCATTTATTTCTATCTGGACTGTCTCATAGGTCATGACCCTGCGTGTATGGCCACACAATGCAACACCAACCTTTGCCAGAATGATAATGTGTCCTTGTGGCAATTCCATCAAGAGAATTGTTGTTGTTCTAGCTTCAGCAATCCAGTGCCTAGTTCAGAGTCCCAAACTCCTGAATTCTCTGAATCCAGACCACTCTGCTGAATCATGGGTAAACATATGGTATGAAATACTGTGGCACAGGTCAGAGAAAAGAAGCAGAGAGAATGAAGTAATGAAACAACAGTTTATTAGCAGAAAAGATTGGTATTAATGTAAACTGGGAGTGGGAGAGGCTGGACAAAGTTCTAAATTGTTCCTCATAGTTTGCATCAAATTTGATCCTCCAGTTGTCAAGGAAACCCACATAATCCAAGTTTTTACCTGTGCACTCACCTTCATTTCCTGGATGTTGAACTCTTTAACAGCAAAATGCTCCTGTAATAAATGTACTTTAAAAAATGGAAACTGTGATCTTGTTCGCAAGCATACACATGCAGCAAGTATCTGTGTGGGGATGGAATGGGATAATGAAGTAGTGTTTTCTTACACATATACACACAGAGAGAGAGAGAGAGAGGGAGAGAGAGAGAGAGAGAGAGAGAAGAGAATTGGATATCAATACCTTACTGATGACATTGCTCCAATAGATGACATCACCCAGTGACTTCATATAGATATTAAACAATTAGAACTAACCAGAGATGGGAGGCAAACCACTGCAACCCTTAAACCATCCACTCTCAATCTCCTTAGTTTATCCAGACAGATAAAATGATTGATTGATATTGAACATTGCTGGGATATAAAGGAGAATAAGGATTGTTGCACCATCCCATCCCAGCTCCTACAGAGGTTATCAATAAGTGTGATTGTCCTCTCAGTCTGGCTGGAAGCACAACTAAAAAATGAACTGTGAAAGTGCAGCCTAACCATCTTTTAACAATCTTCCGAAAAAGGAGATGGACACTAGGCAAATTATCCAGGACTCTTGGATCTAGCAATAGCCTCTTCAGAATGGATGCACCACAGCTTCCATTAAGAAAGGTGAAACCAGCCCTTCCCTCACAGAGAAAGTCACCAATCCATAGGCTTCAACCACATGTTAGTCCTTAGGAAGCCTTAATTAAGGAGAGACATGGATCTAACAGGTGGCAAGGTTAACAGTCCAAGGACTCTTTCTAATTCTTAAAGATTTCTAGGATCAAACCCTTTCCAGGTAACCGATCAACACTGTTCCTCAGTGATCTCACTCCAACTATGAACCTAAAGTCCAAACTATCTATGTAAAGAAATTAATGCCTTAAAGGGGGGTGTTTCTTGTCTTTGTAGATGCAGCTAGATTGCAAATAAAGTGCAAATAGATGTTTTTCTGCTCTTATTATTATGAAGCAGCCTCTAATATGGGCTTTTATTCATAATCAGTTGGTTTCAATCATTGTCTTTCTTGACTGATCGTTCTCTTGGTGATGAAATTGAGCTGCTTAAACAGGAAGGCTGGTACAGCAACAAACTCAACTTCTCCTTAGAGCTCAGCTTCCACCACAGGATTTCTCTATCTAATCATCTGCAGCACAAAGACCCTGAAAGCCATTAGGGCTTTATTAAATTATAAGCTTACATCCTTATTATGGGGTCATGACCAATGCCAGATTCAAAATCCAGGTGGACATATCTCTCTGGTTGGGGAGGCCTCTCTCTAGATCCACCCAGGTCCCAGTTGCCCATGCCAAGTGAGATGCCTTATTCAAATAACAGTCACTGAGGAGCTAGTGACCAACTATAAGAGATAGATACTAGTAAGGTAGGGGCTACCTTCCCCATCTATGGTCTGTTCTCTGATTACCTCTGTAGACACCTACTCTCAGCATGTAGAAAAAGCATATCAGAATAACAGAGTAACAGAATTGGAAGGGACTTTGGAGGTCTTCTAATCCAATCCCCTGCCCCTCCAGTGTTGGAGCACTTACCGTATATACTCGAGTATAGGCCGACCCGAATATAAGCCGAGGCACCTAATTTTACCACAAAAAACTGGAAAAGTTATTGATTCGAGTATAAGCCTAGGGTGGGAAATGCAGCAGCTACCGGTAAATTTCAAAAATAAAAATAGATACCAATAATGTTTTTGAATATTTATTTCAAAGAAAAACAGTAAACTAGCGGTGTATTCAATGAAATACTTCACTCACCTCATGATGCTGATGTTCCGCTGTGATGATGATGTCCCGTGCAGCCGCGGGAGCGATGTCCCGCCTCCTATGACACACGGCACAGTGATTCCTATCATTGGATCACTGTACCAGAGGAGGTGGGACATCGCTATGTGGCTGCTTGCCATAACAAGGAGGAGGTGGGACATCGTTGCAGAGCGGCAGGAGGGGGAGGAAGGGGAATCGTAAGACAGCCCTGCATTACATTAAAACGTGAGGAGGGGGGATGGTGCGGTGCGCGCTGTGCGGCAAACTGACACAGAGGGAGGGGAAACTCACAGGGGCGCCGGGCCATTCACAAGCGTCACCCAGCGGCATGGCCCCGCCCCTTTTTCTCCTCCATTTCGGGCAAATTTTTCACTGACTCGAGTATAAGCCGAGGCGGCTTTTTTCAGCCCAAAAAGTGGGCTGAAAAACTCGGCTTATACTCGAGTATATACGGTACAACTTCTGGAGACAATTTGTTTCACTGATTAATTATTTTGTCAAAAGAGTTCTCCTTAGTTCTGTCCTTAATTAGTTTTCATCCATTGCTTTTTGTCCTGCCTTCAGATGGTTTGGAGAATAGATTGACTCCCTTTTCCTTGTGGCAGCCCCTTAGAAAATGCTATCATGTCACCTCTAGTTAAACCATACATACCCAATAGCTGCAACTGCTCATATAATTACTTTTAGCTAATTGCATTTAAGTGTACATGTCTTTGATATTGTTGGATAACCAGGCATTATGTGAATCCAAATATTCTAATTGATTTACGTGGCCATTAATGGCATCTACTTAAAAATAATTTATTTTCTTTTTTATTGCAATTAATAGGATGTTGTGGATCAGTAAAACTTTTATACTTTGTACTTTAGGTGAATACATCCTGTACTTTATTTTTTTTCTTTGTGTGCTTGGATGAAATAGTAGTTAATTAGCATTCTATGCTCTGAAGAAGGAGGTGGTGGTGTTAATATCTGACAGAGGGTAGAAATTAACAGTGATCAACACCAAAACTGGAAGTGGAATTGGAAGCTAATGCCAGCTGTATGCACAGAAGCTTTAAAGGTGATATAAAGGTACAGCCAAATTTTTTTTCCTGAAATGTAAAATAAATTTGCCTATTAATTAGCAATTAATGGGCAAACTATAAGTCAAGCAGATTTTTCTTACAGTGTTTTACTACCACCTCTGAGCACTTGCTGCCTAAGGTAACTGCTTATATTAACCTCATGGTAAACCTGTTTTTGAGGGAGACTTTCAGGGAGCAGCACCACCAACAACAACAGCACTGCCTTTTGTATAAAAAGAGCACCCAAATGAAAACATTTCTGACAAGAAAATGAAAATATGAAAGACTATACTTGACCAGACTAAGGTCTTATCAAGTCTAGCATCCTCCTTCACACAATGGCATCACGTTCTTTGTGGATTTTTTTCTTATTTGCCAACAATCAGCATTTATAAGTATGCTGCCACTGATATTAGAAGTAATTTATTTGCTGACAATGAGCTTGTCGATCGAAAGGTCGGCAGTTTGGCGGTTTGAATTCCTAGTGCCGCCTAACAGATTGAGCTCCCATTACTTGTCCCAGCTTCTGCCAATCTAGCGGTTTGAAAGCACGTAAAAATGCAAGCAGAAAAATAGGGACCACCTTGGGTGGGAAGGTAACAGTGTTCCGTGCGCCTTCAGCATTTAGTCATGCCGGCCACATGACCACAGAAACGTCTTCAGATAGCGCTGGCTCTTCGGCTTTGAAATGGAGATGAGCACTGCCCCCTGGAGTTTGGAATGACTAGCACATACATGCGAAGGGTACCTTTACCTTTAATACCCCAGTACTGCAGGGTTGGGATTACTAGTGCTTAATGAAATAAAAATAGAAAGAAACATTACTTTAAAATGATAAAGCTAAGATCAGATCCAATTTATTGAATTCCTTGCAATTCAAGTAAATTCATTGGTTTATGGCAGGCCTTCCCTTAACCTAGTGTCACCAGATGTGTTTGCTGGGAATTCTCAATGACCATGCTAGTTGTGCTGTGCTGCATCAAGAATCAGAAGCAGTAGATTAGAATGGCTTATTTACAACTGCATGAAGATTTTTCCTCCCTTAAGGAACATGGCTGGCTTTTGTGTCACTTTCCTTTGTACATCATTCATGTTAACTCTAGTATTTAAAGAGTCCCTGCTCACCAATCAGTGCAGCAACTGAAATATGCAGCTGCACTCCAAAATAGCTTCAAGCTCTAGGCAATGTTGAATTTCTGGAATTTCTAAATCATATTGGAAAAAGAATGTTGCTACTTTAATTTGCTACAAGTTGTCAGCTCAAAAAAAAAAGATACACTTTGCAACGGGATATATGTGGAAAAATAGTACATTGAAATCTGTAAGACCTATGTTGCTCAAGGCTTCAAAATATAAGGGAGAAATTTTTAATTCAATGTGAGAGAAAAAACTGATGGCTTTGTTTGTGCCAAAGACTGCATGAAGCCAAACCATGGCTCACATCACTTGCCAGCCATTGGCTAAGCTTGTGCCTATTTTTTTCACAGAGTGACGGTCAAGATTCCAGGAAATCTGTGGACAGGAAAGACACATAATTGTTTCCTTCTTTAAGAAGGGCAGCATGACACACTAAAGCTCAGGCTATGAACTCATCTCTAATTTTATTACACTGTGTGCTCTGTGCTGCAAGTTTCAGTAAAAAAAAAGAAGTGCAAAATAAACTTTCTCTACCCAGAAACTGATCTGCAAATGTGCCACCACTTCACAATAATAGCCTCATACATTCAACATATTAATTTATATGCCTCAGTGTGTTTTAAAGAAGTTATCTTATTTATATTGTACCAAATACAGAACAACCTTACTCAAGAAGCATAATCTTTTCTCTAAATATTTGGAATATTATAAAACTATCCCATGTAATAAAAACAAAATGCAATTTCTGATTGCCCAAATTACAGTTTGCAGAAAATAGGAGGCAGGGTAGTGCAGGAAGAGGACAGACTCCAGAAGAACAAAGAATGAATATGTCTACTGAAACAAACTCATTAGCACAAGCAGGGGATTTTTTTTCAGCAAAAAAAAAAAAAAGGTTGGAGAGGAAAGCAAAACTAGATCCAGCCAAAATAACTTGGACTCTTCCTCCAAATACATAAATATGATAATTAGAACTGTATTTGAAGCAGGGGAGAAAAGGAAGGATTGCCTTCTTATAAAAAAGGCATGTGATGGCCTAGATCCTCTCTTTACATGTTTTAGGTTCTTGTTTCTGTTGTGTCTTTTTTTACAACAAATTATTCTCATTTGGGTTTGTTAATGCAACAGTTATACATGCTCTGTTATAGCAGTAAGTACATAGTTTGACATGCAATACTAAAAACTTGACACTTCACTCTTCTTTTTTGTAGTTATGCAAATGAATCAATCCATTTTCTGAATCTCCATGTGATCAATTATTGGAGTGTTTTCAGACGCAATTCCTATGATCCCCCCCCATCTTTCATAACTAGAAAGAACAAATAATGGAAAAAAGCAGTTACCAAATAAATATGAGATCATCTAAATTTCTCAACATAAATTCTGTGAATGAGCCAGAATGTTCACATTATCTTTGTCTGAAAATATTCTTCATTCTCTTTCAAAAGCCTTGGTTTTTTTTGTAAAGTGATGCAACAGCTTATGCAAGTAGAAGGACCTTGTAACTATTAATAATGCAAACAAGTATAACATTTCAGACATTATTATAGTGCCTTTAGTTATTTCCTAACCTTCATTTTAGTTGAGTCAGGATTTAAAGTACTGTAATTCTATAAGAAAATATCCTACTTTTTATCTGGGTTGTCCATCAAGAATGAATAGAATTTCAACTCCTCCAGCACTGTGTTCAAACAAAGTAATGAAACAAAGATAATTGCACAGAGCACTAATTTGTTCCTTTCAGATTGCCTTTTCCTACTCTTCTTATTAGCTAAAGCAATACACAAGACTTTTTATTCTATTAGCAGTTCACACAAGTTGAGGTCACAGATGGAAAAACTGCTCACAGCTGTACTATAGCATTTGGCACAATAAAAAGAAAAACATTGCAAAAATATGAGGAAACTTTGCCCCATACCCATCCTGACTTTTAATGATGGAAAAGAATTGCAGGCAACCTGGCTACACTTGGTCTATAAGACCTACTTTGTGGGTTTGCATTGTAACAGAGATGGATGAATGCAAACTGCAACCATGTTAGAGAATAACAGAGTTTAAGTAAATTATTAAAAACTCAAAAAGGAAATGTATAACAGCTACGTACATGTTTTACTTTCTTCATTAGAAAAAAAAAGGTTGAAGAATTGTGTCTCTGAAATACATCACCTTTTAGCAGATTATTGCAACAATACTTGATTGCAACCACCTCAAATTATAGGAGCTTGCTGAAAATCAATACACTCCCAGGTTTGTTAATGTTAATTGAAATGGTGCAAAACCTTCTTTGTGGATGGAAATCAGCATAGATGGAGACTTTTCTGGTAAAAGTCAGTCCTGACAGCATTGTGGTTCATCTTTGCATTTTCCTTCTCTGCCAAAGAGCAAATTTCTAGATAGTTCTATTATCATAGGACACAACTGACAATATCCGAGATTTGACTGCAGAGTTGGTTTTCAGAGGCACTCTGGGAAATGAAGTCATGGATGAGACAGCTAGAATGCTGCCAGAGGAAAGACAAAGAGCAAGTCCAATAGAGCACAGATAAGAGCATGTATTAAGATCCACCTGGCAATAAGGGCTGCGGAACATGCTTATTTCGTCACCTCTTTTGCAACTGCAGATAGTGCCATGTAATCCTGCTTCAGATTACTTGACTGCTCTTGGGTAATAAGGGGACAGAAATTATAATGGTATATTGGAAATGGCAGGAGGCAAGAGGAAGAGCAGCAGAGTAGACAATGCTTAGATAAGGCAGCTGAGTCCACAAAGTAATGGTGACATGGCCAACTTCTCAGAAGACACCCTGTCTAGTTTCTTGGACTGTAAAGAGCAAGGGGAGAGAGTACTGTGAGACTTGCAAGATTATGTTAAACAATAAACTTGATTTATTATTATTATTATTAGATTTGTATGCCGTCCTTCTCCCAAGGACTCACTTACAATGAAGTTAGACCTAATACTCCTGGGGGTGCTTCCTGTTTGGACTACCTTGCAAAGTGGATAGATAGTCCCTAGCAGGTTTGATATGAGGATTATTATCAGCATCTGATGGTTGCTCAGATCTACTTGGAGATGGATTCCATCTGAGATGGCTCCATGGAGATAACTATGGCTCTAATTATCTGGGCTGAGCTCAACCTAATTTCTCCCAAGAAAATGGAGAGTATCCTTGGGATGCTGCATCATGCTTCTGGATTACCTCTGGCAGGCTCAGAATGAAGTCAGTAGATCCATTCTAGCCTTCTTTAATCATAATATTTAATTCAAGCTCAGGGACTCAGGAGTGGGAGGCACAGTCCTTCAGTGATTTTTCTCCTTTCCCAAGGTTGTTTGCAGTCAGTGTTGGTAGGAAGGAGAAGTCCAGCCTCGGCCTCTGTTATGAAGGATACCACCCCTGCTCCTATTTAACATCTACAAAGTACTTCTGAAACAGATATTATCTGATAGAACTGGGTATGCTGATGGCATACAGTTGTATGCTTTTGCCCTGATTTTACAGAACGCAGAATAGTGGGGGGTTCCTACCAGTGTGGACCAGTTCGGCTGAACCGGTAGTGGTTTGGCGGCCTGGGTCACTGGAACTGGCAGCGTTCCTGCCACGCTTCCAAACTGGTTCCACCGGCGGCACCGTAGGCACTGTCATCTTGTTTTTGCTTCTGTGCATGCACAGAGCAATTTTTATTTTGCTGCACATGCGCGCACGCAGCACGCCTGTAAAAAAACTGGCAGTAGTGACTGCCAGAACCCACCCCTGACCCAGAAACTATGTGGGCATAGATGGGGAGGAACTGTCTTCTATTCAACCCTGACAAGTCACTGTGGGTTTTAGGACAACCCATATCTGGTGATTTTCCATTTTTTACTCTAAATGGGGTTAAACTTCTCCAGGCAGATCTATTTAATAGCCTGGAGGTTCTCTGTATTCATGGCTACTATTCAATAGTCAGGGGGCAAACAGAGCCAGAAATTTGCAGAAATATACCTTGTACATCAGTTGTGCTAATCAAGACTCAGCAGTCACTAATGCCTAAATTATGTCCTGATTACCTTGAGATAAGACAAGCGGCCTATAAATTTTATGAATAAATAAATTATAATGCACACTATATGGGTTGTCCTTGAAAAGCATTTGGAACCTTCAACTGGTCTATAATTTGGCAGTACATGAAGTATTAGGCACACATTCCTACATCTACATTACTGCTATATGAGCTGCAGTAGCTCTTTGTAGGCAATGCATTTAAAACTGATAATTATTTACCTTTAAAGCTATGCATTGCATGGGGCCAGATTAGTTACAGGTAGTCCTCGACTTACAACAATTCATTTAGTAACCATTCAAAGTTACAACATCACTGAAGAAAATGACTTATGACTGTTTTCCACACTTACAACTGTTATAGCATCCCCATGGTCATGTGACTTACCTTCAGATGCTTGACAACTGACTCACATTTATGACAACTGCAGTGTCCAGGAGTCATGTAATCCCTTTGGTGACCTTCTTACAAGCAAAGTCAGTGGAGAAACCTGATTCACTTAGCCATGTTATTCATTTAGCAATTGCAGTGATTCACTTAACAAATTGGACAAAACTCACTTAACAAGATAAATTTTGTGGTCGTAGGTTGAGGACTACCTGTATTTTTCTTTCCATCTATATGTTGGAGAGTCCAGATCCCATAAGTGGGAGAAAGTCATTGTGAGCCCTAAGAAATGTAGAGCCCTTCTCTGTAATGGCATCTGCCCTCAGAAACAGTCTCTCTCCAGAAATAGAGACAATATCAACCTTACTGGCTTTTCCAACAGCTGTAAAAACTTGGTAGTTCCCTTAGGACCATTATGGCAAACCTATGGCACACATGTCACCTGTTTGCGGCATCGCCCCAGCTCAGCTCCACCACGCATGCAAGCGCACCCTCCAACAGCCAGCTTTTTCAGGTCTCTGCCACACATGCACGGGGGGCGGGGTACATGTGGAAGATGCACGTGCATGCACAGGGGGTGGTGTCATGCATGCATGTGTGGGGTAGGGGAGTATGGGGGGAGTCTGCTAGGGCCAAAATGGGGTTCAGGGTCCCACTTGCATATGTCTAGGGAGTGCGGGGGTGCTGCATGCGCAGGAAGCAGGGCGCACAGGGGGTTGTCTCTCATGCATTTCATTATGGATGTGGGCACATGTGCCGTGTGCTGTCATGCTGTTGCACACACTTTTGGCATGCAACAACAAACAGGTTAGCCATCACTGCCCTAGGCACTGGCAGTTAATTTGGGAGTTCCAATACAGAAGTATGGTAGTTTTTTTGCATTTTTAATGGAAGGGTCTTACCATTCTCTGAGTTTGCATTTTATTATTAATGATTTTTATACAGTATTTTCACTACCCAACTATTTGTCAGGTAGATATCTGGCTTTACAAATTTGTTTAATAAATAAATAAATAATAAATCACAGCTCTTATGTAATCCATTTTACCAAATGTATTGATGTGAAATATATTTGTGTCCCTCCATTTTAGTGAAATGCATTTGTTGTTGTTTGTTTGAACGTCACAAGCAAATTAAGAAGAAACATATAATTTTGTCTGTTGAAGAGAGCAAATGGAAGCTGCTTTCTCAGCTTTGAGCAGAAAGGAAACCAGAGAGCTCCACCTGCTGGATAAAACTCATATTGGACAAACCGATCTTTCCACATTTATTCAAATCAATATACAGAATGAAAGAATTTGCCGTTTTGTGCAGTAATTTTTTTTTTACTGCTAACCTTTCACTTAAAGTTATCATGTGATAATTTCCAACCTACTTTGCAGTGTTTCCCAGCAACTGCTGTAGCAATTAATTTTAAAACCTTTTCATTTCTTTCCTCATTATTACATCTACCCTCCCCATCATTTTAAACAGTTTACAGGATGACATACAGATAGTCCTTGACTTTGGACCACTATTTGGACCAGAATTTCTGTTGCTGAGCAAAACATTGTTAAATGAGTCACCCCAAAAAGTTATGACTTTTGCTATGGTTCTTAAGCGAATCACCACAGTTGTTAATGAATTATCTGGTCGGTAAATTAATCTGGTTTCCTCCATTGACTTTGCTTGCCAGAAGCTGGCTGGAAAAATTGCAAATGGTGATCACATGACTCTTGAACACTGCAACCATTGTAAATCAAAACTGGTTGCCAAGTGCCCGAAATTTGATAATATGAGTCATGTTACATGACTATGTGGATGCTGCGATAATCATGAGTATGGGGACCTGTTGTAAATCCCCTTTTTTAGTACTGTTGAAACTTTGAACAGCTGCTAAATGAAGGGCTGTAAGATGAGGAATTACCTGTACAATATATCATATATTAAAATAAATACTTAAGCAAAACTATTGAACATGTTTACTTGGACTTCAGTAAGGCATTTGACAAAGTAGACCATAACCTACTACTAGATAAAGTAGAAGAATGTGGGTTAGACAACATCACCACCAGATGGATTCGTAACTGGTGACCAACCGCACTCAGCCTGAAGTCCTCAATGGAACTGCATCTACATGGAGGGAGGTACCCCAGGGCTCTGTTTTAGGCCCAGTACTCTTCAACATCTTCATCAATGATTTGGAAGAGGGGATAGATGGGGAATTCATCAAATTTGCAGACACCAAGCTGGTAGGAATAGCCAACACTCCGAAAGATAGCTTAAGATACAAAAGGATCTTGAAAGACGTGAACATTGGGCACTATCTAACAAAATGAAATTCAACGGTGAAAAAAGTAAGGTTCTACATTTAGGCAAGAAAAACAAAATGTACAGGTACAGTATGTGTGCTGTCAATAGCGGTGACTGTGAGAATATCTTGGAATCCTAGTGGACAATCACTTAAATATGAGCCAGCAGTGTGCTGCATCTGCCAAAAATCCCACACAGTTCTAGGCTGCATAAACAGAGGGAAAGAATCAAGATCACGTGAAGTATTAATACCACTTTATAATGCTTGATAAGGCAACACTTGGAATACTGCATCCAATTTTGGTCGCCACGAGACTCTAGAAAGAGTGCAGAGAAGAGCAGCAGTATTAGAAGCGTTGCATGTGGGGCATCCTGGAATCATCTGGATTAAATCTTTGGCCAGGAGTTACATGAGGTGGCCTAACATGGATAGGGAGATTGAGGAATGGGTGGCTACTTGCACACCATGGCAGGAGTCCAGACCAGCTCCCCCAGAGGCACCCGCTAAGGAGTAGGAGCGACCTCAAGCACTGTGGTCTAGGGTGCACATTGACTTTGCTGGCCCAGTTCACGGCCAAGTATTCATGGTAGTTGTGGATGCCTACTCAAAATAGAGATAGTCCTCATGGCCACTACCATGGCAGAAGCGGTCATCAAGGCACTACAGAGACTTTTCTCCACCCATGGTCTGCCCGATGTCTTGGTCTCGGATAACAGGCCCCAATTTACGGCCATGCAATTCGAGACCTTCTTAGCACAGCAGGGAATCAGGATGCCCTGGTCGCTCCATTTAATACGGCCAGTAATGGACAGGTGGAGAGAATGGTGCGATCCGCTAAAGAAGCCGAATGGGGTTCTAGAATGGGGCCAGGAGATTGGCAAACAAGGGTTGATCAATTCCTCCTTATACAGCATATCACGCTATGTGCTACCACCGGGAGAAGCCCTTCTGAACTTCTAATGGGTCGCCGGCTTAGATCACCCTTACAACGGCTACACCCAAACTACTCTGCCGCGATGCCCCCAGATTCGACCGGCAAACGTAGACAATTTTAGCGTAAGGGATCGAGTTTACACCCACAACTACACTGGCGGGGGGCTCTGGATTCCTGCCATGATTACAAGCATTACCATACCTCGCTCGTATCAATTGGAACTCGAGGACGGTCGAACCTCGAGGCGGCATCTTGACCAACTCCGTGGCTGCCTCTCCTAATCCAATCTTAGGCAACCAGAGGTAACTCCTGCACAAGTTAGCCAAAGCCCTACCAAAAGGAACACTAATTCACTCCTTCCACAGACATCTCAACCCGAAGGTACCGGGGTTACTTACTTATCTGATGATGTTGCAGGGTTGCAGCGAGTTCCGAGCGAACCGGCTCCAGAAACTCCAGCCGTGCCCTGTGGAAAGTTCCAGGAGCTTCCACCAGGCGAAGCCAGGGAGACAACAGGTCCATCCGACCTGACCGAAGATTCAGTGCCGACTGAACTGCGCAGGTCTGGGCGAGCCACCAGAAAGTCCGCCTACCTGCGTGACTACATCACAAGTTGGATGAACCCAACTAAGAGGGGAGAGGTGTTACATACTGACAATCAGTATAGTAGTTTCTACCAAGGTCCTCTGTTCCGGCGGGAACAGTATTCAAATCTGATTGGTCAAAGGGTCTGACAGCTCCCTATAAAAGGCCTGCTGCCAGACAGAGTCTTTGCTGGATTGTATATAGTTGTCACTTAATAAAGAGCTATGGTTACTGTTAGCCTGAGTCTGCCTCATCCATTCACCCGATCTAACGCTTTTAATTACCCAACTAGTTAATATCATCAGTGCTGGTGATGTGCTTGATGAGTACTTTTGAGGTTACCTTCTGTGGTAATGAAATGTCTGCATGAAAACAAGCAAGCTCAGAGATCAGCAAGAACCCGTCATGTCAACCCTGAGTTACAAATATTCTCCTTTATTAGAAAAGAGAAAAGCAGAAAATTCTGATCCCATTTGCGGTTGTAAGGCAAGGACTACCTGTGGTTCAGATTTAAAAACAAAAATAGTAAAGTATGTTATTTTAATAATAGTTATTCATTTCCGGGCTCTGTTGTAATATACTTACTGTTTTTAGTTGCCAGCTCATGTTGCTGTTAAATTGGCAAGTTCTTCTGTTTGTAGGATGCTAATGCTAGATATTCTGTGTTAGCATATCAGCTCCCAGTCTGTCTTCTAGGAAATACACTTTCATTTCTGACATCAGTACCGTTGTCTATTTTCAGGCAGCAAGAACAAACAGGAATTCTAAGAATCGTGCAGGTTTAATTTCCATAGAAGAGGCCTATGTGTTTCTGTAATACAAAACTGTATAATATAAACATAAAATCAGAATTCATGGTTCTTATGCTTTTCTGTTTCCTGTCCCCCTAGAAATCCTAGGAGAATTACATTGAGACATAGGGTGATTTACAAACTTCATGCCCCAATACAAATTAGATGCTAACTCACCACTTTTCTTCATTCTTATTCTAGACTTAATGAATACATTACAGAACTAGACATTCAATGCTAAACTTGATAAACTAGTTTGATCTATTCCAGTTCTTTCTTCTTTCAGCTATACATTCAGAGTTGTAAAAAAGATCTCAAATAATTTTTTTGCACTTTTTAATGTGATTACTTTTGCACGTAACACTAGATGGCATTGTTCCTTTTGAACAAGTTACCTGATTATTTTCAAGGCCTGCTAAGACTTCAGCAGTCTTGAAATAATAGGTAAACATGGGACTTTCTTCAGTGTTGACCTTTGAGCTAAATATTAAAGATGCTTAATTGCTTAGTCCTTGATTAACTATTAACTATTAACAATGCATAAAATACTTACAGAGTTTCTAAATATAATTCAATTTATATTTTTCTTTCAAAATGTTATTGATCTTTAACTGACCTGCTAAAGAAACGCAACATTTCTCCTCAGAGAAAGTCATATTGGAATAATCAGAGATTGATATTTACACTTCAGTTTGTAATTCAACTTTGAGATTTGTGACTAAGAATTAAATATAAATTTGAACGAAATAGATACAGCTAAAGTATTTTCTGAAAGCATAGTTTGTATTATTATTATTATTATTATTATTATTATTATTATTATTATTATTATTATTATTATTATTATTATTATTATTATTATACAATTGTATCACAGCGGCCAGTTGTTTCGCCGGATTTGGCATTGGTTACTAGTCGGGCCCCACCCAGGGGCCTAGGACATCGTAACGTATTTTCGTAATATGCGTGCAGATCCAAGCAGTGCGGCTTTTTGCATTTGACTGATGGTGATTTTGTCAATTTTTAACTGTTTTAAATGTAATTCCAGTGCTTTTGGAATAGCATCCAGTGTGCCAATTACCACTGGAATTACCACTGCTGGTTTGTGCCATAGTCGTTGAATTTCGATTTTTAAGTCCTGGTATCTTGCGATTTTTTCATGTTCCTTCTCGGCGACCCTGCTATCACCTGGTATTGCGATGTCTATGATTGTGACCTTATTTTTCTCAACCAGTGTGATGTCTGGTGTATTATGCGCCAGTTTTTTGTCGGTTTGTATACGGAAATCCCACAAGATCTTGACCATCTGATTTTCGGTGACTTTTTCAGGCTGATGTTCCCACCAGTTTGTTGCTGTTTTAATATTATAATTTTTGCACAAATTCCAATGGATCATTTGTGCTACTGAATTGTGCCGCAATTTATAATCAGTCTGCGTGATTTTTTTACAGCAGCTGAGTATGTGATCAACAGTTTCGTCAGCTTCTTTGCAAAGTCTGCATTTGGCATCATCAGAGGATTTTTCGATTTTGGCCTTAATGGCATTTGTGCGGATAGCTTGTTCTTGCGCAGCCAGGATTAGTGACTCTGTTTCTTTCTTTAATGTACCTGTTTTTAACCATAACCAAGTTTGTTCACTGTCCACTTTATCTTTTATTTTTTCCAGAAATTGACCATGCAGTGCTTTGTTCTGCCAACTCTCCATTCTTGATTTTATCACATCTTTTCTGTATTCTTGTTTTGTCTGTTGGGCCTTCAGTAGATTTTTGTTCTTTACTTCGATTAATAGATGTTCTTGACTTTCTTTTAAATAATCAGCCAGTGCATGTTTTTCTTCTTCAACTGTTTGCTTCACTTGTAATAATCCTCTGCCACCTGATTTTCGGGGCAGATATAGTCTATCAGTATCACCACGTGGATGTAAATTATTATTATTATTATCATTGTTGTTGTTGTATAATTGTATCACAGCGGCCAGTTGTTTCGCCGGATTTGGCATTGGTTACTAGTCGGGCCCCACCCAGGGGCCTAAGACGTCGTAACATATTTTTGTAATATGTGTGCAGATCCAAGCAGTGCGGCTTTTTGCATTTGACTGATGGTGATTTTGTAAATTTTTAACTTTTTTTATTTTTTTGTTTTATTGTATTATTATTATTATTATTATTATTATTATTATTATTATTATTATTATTATTATTATCCTGTCTTTCCTCAGACATGAATGACATGTTTTGAATTTGATATTAACGCTCCAATTGGCTGTTTATGAATTAAGAAATTGCCCAATTAAGGGAACAGAGGCTATGCGTAGAATATTGGACATATGATCTACCACATTCCTAAGTAAAAAAAAAAGATATTTCTTTAAGTGGGTGGGTAATTAGCCATTTTAAAGAAGAGACTGGAGTTACAAATATCTTTCATACTCGTGTTCGCTTACTAATGCTCCCTGCATCCCAGTAGAACAATGAGATATGTGGAAATACCCCAACTTCTGGCCGGTTGCCCTTCCTGTTGCCAGGGGAATTAAATTCTAGTGTTGTAAGAAAATGTGAAAAATGTATCTTTCCCACTCTGCTGTGCATGGTTTTATATACATTGATCATTATCTCAAAATTCTAATCTTGTTTGATTGTCGAAAGAACAATATGGGGTCTGTCTTCAAAAATCACAGAATGATGTGCAATTGCTGGTGGCTATGGAAATGGACATGGGTGACATGGATGAGTACAACCTGTTCCATGGAATAGTGTTCAGAATGTTTAAAAAGCCTAAGGAAGTCACCGAAAGAAATTTAGCCATCCCTAATGAGCATACGAGATAAGAATGTTCTCTCAGCTGAATTAGTGGTTCAGCTTTCTAGATCGCTAATATTTTTTGAGCTATGTTTTTTCTGCAATTCTACTGCATGATAGTTAAAACATTTTCTTAGCATATAAATGATTATAGAAATAGTTCATTTTAATTATTATTTTTCTTTTCCTTACTTTTTTTTTGTCTGCTGGGCTTTTTATAAATAATTACTCCATCAATGTACTAAACAAACTCAAGTGGCTGAACAAACAAAACAGGGTATCCAAAGACTGATTAGAGGAGAAAAGGTTTGTAGAAAAGTGGAAAATTCATGGAAAGAAGATTGTTGTTTAAAAAGCCCCCTTGTGTGGAGCTTTAAGACAAACATCTTCTATATACTAGGAAGGTGTTATAATCATTATGCTATGGCAGCAATCACTGTTGCAGAAGAGATGAGAGACTAAAGAATGACAGGAAAGGATTTTCTATTTAAAACTGATTGTAGTACCGTGTTTCCCAAAAAATAAGACAGGGTTTATTTTCTTTTGACTCCCAAAATAAGCGCTTGGCCTTATTTTCGGGGAGGTCTTATTATTTTTCAGGTGCAGGAGGCGGCGAGCGTGGTCACCTCATGGCTGCTGCTGTGTTGCAATATTTTCGGGGAGGGCTTATTTTAGTGCATGTGCTCAAAAGTCTGATTGGTCTTATTATCCGGGGAGGTCTTATTTAAAGGAAAACAGGACATATATGTTCAGTAAGATCTCCCACAGGAAGGAAAGTAACTGTCAAGTGCTTTCCTGAAATGAAAAATTGGGAGGGCACAACAGAAGGGCAATTGTCCAATGAGAGTGTGGAAAAATGTAGCAAATCTGCAGTCTGGACTAAATATTTGCAAACTGAAAATCCGACTTCATTATGCAAATGAGAAAAAACAACACTGATTAAATGTTCAGTGCTATTAACAAACAGTTGCAAAATTTTACCTTTGCTAGAAACTATATTTATCTCTTGCTTGCAGTTTCACTTGCAATCTGCTTTAGGAATGCACCAGATTTACCCTATGTAAAATTCATATGTATAATTCCATTCAGAAATACTGTACCTGAATGTTCAGGACTCTACCCTTTTCTATCTTACTATGATCTTTGTTTTTTTGTCTCCTTTCTTGCACTAATACAGGTTGACAAGTTAGTTCAATTTGGTGTATAAAATAAAACAAATGATAATTGTGGGAGAATTCTGAAATTAAAATCCAATGCATCTGGGGAACAGAAGGTTGGGAAGCTTATATTAATTTGCGGTAATGAAAACAAACAGATTTCATGGAAAGCATTTTAATCTTAAATACAGGAATGGGCAATCTGAGACCCACATGAAGTTGAAAAATTACAAGTTTCAGCAAATCTCACACAGCATGGCCAATAGTAAAATTCATTGATGCATTTCCTTCCATTTATTTTTCTTACTCTTCTATTCCTGATGCTAATGTTCCTGGCCACACACTTTCTATTTCTTGCTTTTCATTTGTAGTACCACAGGTGGTATTCAGCAGGTTCTGACCAGTTCTGGAGAACTGGTAGTGGAAATTTTGAGTAGTTCAGAGAACCGGTAAATACCACCTCTGACTGGCCCCGCCCCATCTATTCTCTGCCTCCCAAGTCCCAGCTGATTGGGAGGAAATGAGGATTTTGCAGTAACCTTGGGGAGGGAATGGAGATTTTACAGTATCCTTCTCTCAGGATTGGGGGGGGGAATGGAGATTTTACAATATCCTTCCCCTGCCACGCCCACCAAGCCAAGACAACCAAGCCATGTCATGCCCACCAAGCCACACCCACAGAACCAGTAATAAAAAAAAATTGAATCCCAACACTGTGTAGTATATATACTTTTGCTCATGTTTATAGCTTTATTGACAAAATATTAATCTGGAGCCAAAAATGGTTGGTATGTTCCATAAATTATGTATATCAGCTGTAAATCTGACTGTGCAATCTTCCTTTTTAATGGTAAAAATACGTTTTTACGACAAGTAAAGCTTCTCACTAGTTCTGCTGAGCACAATGTAGGAAGTGAGAATAAGGATGTTTCTCAAATTCAACATGTATAGAGGGCTGAGATAAGCAACTTCCATATATTTGAAATTCAGGGTTGGGTAATATTTTCACTGTCCATAACTTCTTTTCCGCTCTCATTTTTCTGGAAGTTGATTATCCAAAATATACTTCTCTGTCCATTCTATGTGTAAATCTGCTTCCACTTGGCTTCCAGCTTTGTTTGCAAAAATCAGTCCTTGGGTTTTCAAGGGCATATGACACTTTTTTTAATGAGAATCCTGGGGTGCACAGCACTCTATTCCCATAATTTGGCATTTGGCAAACAGACTGTCAGATTGTTCTCCTGGGTTGCACTGTCTTAATTACACTGCCCCTGATGTACATATATTGGGATAATTAAAATGGTAATAAACATGATTTCAGATGTATGGTTCTGGAACTCTACCACCGGGTCCTCCTCGGCCTTATTGGCTGCCTAATAACAACAGTGAAGTGGGAGCTGTGCAATTAAGATGCCTCTGTCAGTGTATTCTGCTGGCCAGGGCTGCTTCACTTACCAGTTTTGCTAAACCAAACGACCCTGTTTCCCAATACCAGCCACATCCAGAACAGCCATATACATAGTATAAAATGCATCAGCTTGCCTGCTGAGAAATATTGCTGTAATACCAAGATTTGTCTAGAATTCATGTGGCAGAGCTGAGCCTGCAAAATACAAAAGATTACAAATATTGCAAGAACTGGGCGGTGAATGTTAATCCCATAAATTTCAATTCAATGTCCATAAAGAATCTCATCCACAATAACAAGCACTGCTTGGGGCCATAGATTTAATTTAACAGCCATTCTCAAAGTATCTATTAAAAGTGCTAATATATTCAGCCATTTCCTGTCTAATAATTTTTACAGCTTGAATCCAAGCTTAGTGCAACTTCAGTATTATTTTCTCTGAAAGCTTGACACATAATGTTTTCAACTTTTTCTTGTCAAATTCAGCTTTTTCTGTTCCTGAAGATTCACTAATGGAAACTATAAGATATTTCCTCTCCTTCCTATATAGGTAGTTATCGAATTATGACCACAATTGAGTCCAAAATTTATGTTGCTAAGTGAAACATTTGTTAAGGGAGTTTGCCCCATTTTACAACTTTTCTTGCCATCGTTGTTAAGGGAATAATTGCATTTGTTAGTTAGCTAGTAACATTGTTATTAAGTGAATCTGGATTTCCCATTGACTTTGCTTGCAGAAAGTTGGAAAAGCTGATCACATGACCCCACAGGACAGTCCAACTGTTGTGACTTTGAACAGTCACTAAATGAACTATTGTAAATCTAGGTTGTTGTATTGTGTAGTTGTCTTTTTCAATGTCATTCTTTCTATGATTCACTGACTTTATCTCCATTCAACTTCAGTTAATATTGTTTATTGACTGGAATTGTATCTTAATGGAATTGATCACATTCCTTCCTCTGAGATTAGAGAAGATAGTTCAATACTTGAAGGCAGAATACAAGATTCCATCTCATTTGTTGATGGAAGAACCAATTTGTATCATTTAGCTTCTTGTGTTGGGGCAGAATACATATATTGTGAATGAAAGAAAGAAAGAAAGAAAGAAAGAAAGAAAGAAAGAAAGAAAGAAAGAAAGAAAGAAAGAAAGAAAGAAAAATCTTCAAAGTTGGAAACCATAAAATATATAGTACAGAAGAGTTGATTTAATACATCTAAATCCCTCCTTCCCCATACCTTCCAATACCCACAATCTGGAATAAAAAACAGAAAATTCATTGGAATGCTTTAAAATATATTTTCCTTGAATACCTGTTATTGTTTACATGTTATTGTTGTTGCTGCTTTAAACTAGTAGGGTAACAAACAAACAGAAAAAAAATGATTGAACAGAAGATTGCTGCTGCTCGTTGATCTTACTGTTCTGTCAACCTTGGATGTATTAGATCAACAGGAGTTGTAGCTCTATGGTAAAGCAACACAAATCTCCATACTAATAGATTTCTTTAATCTTTTTAAAATTCTTAAATCATTCTTTGAGGCAAAAATATTATAATTTTTTTTCTTACTGAAACGCAATGCTATTACAGGTTATAGCAGGGTAAAAGCGTATTAAAAGATTACAACATCAGTTTAGAATGGCACAGTATTTACATAATCAGATCATTAACATATTTATACATGAAGCTTATAAAGAAAATAGCTTAACAGGTTTATCTGAACTGGCATGTAGGAAGAAACTAATCTTATATTTAATTGTGTGCATCTCATGTAAAATGCAAGCTTTGAAGACATCATGAGAAGAACAAGCTCTCCAAAGAAGGCTTTAGTGTTGGGAAAGGAGGAAAGATAGAGAATGATCAGCAGAAAAGTGAATGGATTCAGTTAAAGTGTGTTGAGCATACCATGGAAATCTTGAAATACCAAATTAGGGATAGATCGTCATGGAGAAAATTTATCCACAGAAATCCTTGGCTTATGACTGATCACTTAATGATCATTCATAGTGATGATGGCCTTGGAATATGTGTGTTACAGCTGGCAAAGCATTTTCGGTAATCGTAAGATGTCACGCCAGGCGTCCCCAGATCACATGACTGCATTTTGAGTGCTTAGCAGTCTGTTCAAATTTACAACTGGTTATCAAATGCTCTGGGGTCATGTGATCGTCATTTGCAATCTTCTCTATTGACTTCCCCAAAAACCTAATAGGGAAGCTGGCAGGGAAGGTAAGTGAAGAGTATCATGAATTTGAAGTCTGTTTCCCCAGCATGCCAAGAAATTTCTCCTTCCCTCAATACAGAGAGGACAATCCTCCCACATACTGGAAGAACAGGCCTCAACTCTGGCAAACATGCTAGAGAATGCCAGCATTCCAAACCTTTTAGAACTCTGGTCTTTGCTAGCATTTTCTCCTCCAGGGAGGCAGTGGTGGGATCTTATTGGTTTAACAACTGGTTCGGTGATCGTGCGCTTCTCAATAAAGAATATTTAAAATTTATTAGACTCTATTACATCTGTATAGAAAAGGATTGTCTATGACAGCATTTTGGTTGGATATATAATGATGCTTATGCTTCTTTAAAACAATTGTCTTTACAGTGTCCTAGATTTACTGGTAACTAAATCCTAGGCGAAAGGACTGTATAAATGTGCTTGTGCAACAAAAGCTAAAATTTTCAAACAATGATATTCTTTTGAAGTATATATCTAGTACATTGGAAAATAAATATATGACCCCATTTGTTCAATGGATTGACAACCTGATTACACCTATAGTGAATTGTCTATAGAAGCAGAGTTTTCATGGAAAAACATAATGAAATATGGGATTCAATTATACAAAGTACAGTAGATTAAAACATGACAGTCATATAAATGCATTAGAAAAATATATCTATTTGAAAATTTGCATTAACTATATATAGTATTATAATTATGTATTCTTAAAATTATATACTGTACTTTCTCCTCCCAGTTGTCATATTTTACTTCACTTTTAAAAATTCACTTTTTCTTTTCTTTCTTTTCTAATTTCTCTTTTTCATGTAATTCACCTGGAGCATGGAATAGCTACAGTATTTGTGGGTGTTTCCAATGTTCTGATAAAACTTCTTTTTTCTGACAAAAATGACATTAAGATTATTTCAACTATCTTTTTTCCCCTTGGTTCTAAACATTTACCTCTTGGATTTTAGGAATCAGAAAACAGCAATGCAAGTTGTGATAGTTGAGAATTTTTTAAGTAGTTGAACTGTGCTTGCATTTTTGTGAGTGGTCAGGCAGAATAGTTGGAAAAGTCTGAGGCAGGGGTGGAATCAACTTACCTTCGCTACCAGTTCGCAAATGTGAGCATGTGTGTATGTGTGCATGGTTCACTCGCACGCAGCAATTCTGCACATACTGTGCATGTGCAGAGCATCAAAAACAGGACATGATGACATCTGGGCAGGTGGGCGGAGCCTGCTACCGAGCAAAAGTAAATAGAACAGGAAGGGGAATCCGCTGTGCCATGCGATTTAAATTAGCCAGAAAGCAGGAAATCTGATGATTCTAGCTAATATAAATCGCGCATCATAGGTGATCGTTGGAAATACCGGTTCACTTGAACCGGTAGGCTTTTTACTACCAGTTCGGGCAAACCAGTCTGAACTGGGAGCATTTCCCCCATGGTCTGAGGTATTTCAGATGGAACAATGATATCCTTATACATTTCAAAATAAAGTGACTTGGTATACATATCCAATTATATGTATACATACTAGTCCTTGCTTAGATTAAGAAAATGGGTCAACCAAACACTGTAACATTTTCTTCTACACCAATGTATTAGACGACCTACCAAATTTATCAGAAATTTGTTCCTTGTAAAGGTGGGGAAACTTAGGACGTCTTTTAAAAGATACTTCCAGTAGACTAATTAGAAGGGTGGTTTCTCTCTTTTTATAAAACAGCTTCACTGCTGTTGTCATTCCTTGCACTATTTTCAATGCAAGTATCCAGGACCCAAATATAAGTCTACAGTCCTGCTGGAGTGTACAAGAAAGTAACTGAGATGGGGTTAAATTAAAGTGAAACTGAGTGATTAAAAAGATGGTTTCTTTTTTCAAATTACTGCTGAATCCTTAATCTCTCTATTTAAAGATTCTGTAAAGACTAGCATAAGACAGCTGTAACCTCATTTATGGACTTCACAGTTAGAATACTTCAAGTTCATAGCCTTTTGACATTTCAGTACGTGATCAAGAGGGGGCAACATTATCCCTAAAGTAGGATAAATAAAGTGATCTGTGATCACAGAGTCTTTTCTTTCTAGGAAAAAGCCTGCACCATCAAGTGGCATTTAAGAATAGCATTCATTTTAAACTCTTTTTAATGTGTCTGTATATGGAGATAGAGCCTGATTTACACCTTTCACTTGCTGAGGACAATTTATTTCACATCTATAAATAAAGCTAAGATCTTTTTTGTTATGTCAACTCATGATTCCTTAACCTTCTTTTATACAAGCAGATGGGTGTGGCAGCTGCCTTTATTCATTAAGGTAATGGCTAAGGCTGGAGATTGGGCAACAAAATCTAAAGTACCAGATGTGCACTTATTTTGGAATAAGGAATCCAGGTGCGAATATCCATGGAAGGGGAATGTAGCAGTGAATATGAATTTGTGGATGCCCTGCTTTTAATTAATTTTGCATGAATCCCGAGCAGAGGTGGGTTGCTACTGGTTTGCACCGGTTCAGACAAACCTTTAGTGGAATGTTGGTCTGGGTCGCAGAACCGGCAACAACCCAAGGTGGCCACGCCTCCAAACTGGTTCCCTGGTTGCTGCTGCTGTTGCCAGCATGTTTTTTGTCCTTTTTTAATGTTCTGTGCATGCACAGAACTATTTACAAGCAATTGCGCACAAGCTCGCAGCACGGAGCGTGCGCAAAGCAAACCAGCAGTAATACCAGCGGCAAACCACCCCTGTACTCAAGTACTAAAAATGATACAGGTACATGAGAAACAATCAGTTAATGAGAATAAAGGATGACTTTTGGCACATTATTAATGGATATTATACAATGGATCTTAAGTGTGAAGCAGACTTGTTTTTAAGGCTCAACTCATTCCAGCAAGATTATAATTGGTTTTGTGTATGTGTGTAAATATACATATCTGATTGTCATAAAATTTCTTCTTAGTCTAAGTTAGATCTCTCTTCAATGATTGTCTACCCATTACTTCTTGTCCTGCCTTCAGGTGCTTTGGAGAATCAGTCAATCTTATTTATTTAAAATTACATATAGCAAAAAATGCTGGACATCTAACAGTTAAATGCAAACATAAATTCAAAATCAAGAAACCTAACAAATCAAATACCAAACATACATATAAATTATCAGGCTCTGCAAAAACCTGGTTTGTGCCTGAGGGAGGCCAATATGATGAGACCATTTGCATATTTTTGGGGATGGGGAAGCTGACCGATAATCTAATATGATTTTTAGAGGGTTATTTAATACATTTTAATGCTTAAATTTCTGAAATTAAAAGTTCATCATCCAAGTGATTCAGTCCCAAATTAAGTATTTAGAAATAAAATCATCTAGTAATTGAATGCTGTAATTGTTACAGTGGAGTGCCATAGTTGAAAGAAAAAATATTTACCTATTAAATGTATATGGCTTTCCAACTCAAATTCATGACTTCGGGCAGCTAACAACAATTAAATGCTGTGAAAAAACATAGAACAATATAAAAAAGCCCACTGAAATACACCTGGCAATTTAAGTATTAAAAGAACTATTTTATAAATCAAGATAAAAATTGATATTATGGAATAATCACAAAATGAAAATATAGGGAATAAAATGTAAATACTTTCAAGATGAAAACCTTGGAATTAATGTTGCATTATAGAATGGTATTTACGTTAAATTGCAGCTATTCATTTTAACATCTTTGATGTTCATTTACCTGAAATGAAATATAACAAAAATGGAACAAAATCATTTATCTCTAATATCCATGTATTTTATGACTGTGGATAAACAGAGAAATGTATTGACAGTTAAAAGCCTTTACTGGAAAAGACTACAAAAGAGATGTAAAATGCTGTCATAGTACCTGCTCAAGAAAGATGGGACACTTTTCTCTGGAAAATTATAGCTGGTATATCTTGTCATATTCTGTCATAATGTCCCAGTGGCTGTAATGGTGAGCAATCCATGGAAGGCTGAAACAAGGACAATAGAATCTTGAAATCATATCTATATGGAGGAAGAAGGAAAGGAGAGTATAAATGCATTCTACATATCAGAAATTATTGTATAATGGTAGCATTTCTTATGCATAGGTTGAGCCCCTATTATGAATGTGAATTCATTATGAATGTGAATTCACAATCAATGTCAATTCATTGCTTAATTTGAGTAGTTGTTGCAATGTTATAAAAAAGTTGTCATTTCTAGTCTATGTCTAGACATAGTCATGTGAATGAGACATAGTCATGTAAATGAGATATATCAGGTACAAAAGAGGGCAGAACTGCTATTTAGCCCATATGTATTTTCTTCACCATATTTTCTTTATCCAAGACAAGAGGAACAACTTTTAGCAGCTCAATAACAGTGACAGTCTGTGTGTAATTTATCAAAGGGGGGGGGGCGACGGACTCCAAATGGAGATTATGCCAGAGCCTATATTGAGGGGGTTGGAGTTGAAATGGATACTTAAATATCTACAAGACCAAAGGCTCTATTTTGTAACTTTAATTCCTTTAAACTCCACCAAATAGTGTTCTCCCCATTTTTAGTGCTACCCATTCTTCAGGGGCTTCAAGTCAGAGGACATGCTTTGAGCCACATCTATTCTTCAACTGCACTTACTTTTGAGACAATGTTGACTCTTGGCAACGACCTGGACAAGTCCCAAGTTTTCTTAGTAAGATTTTGGAAGTGGGGCTGAGAGAGAGATCAGCCAGCTGGCGTCATGTCTAAGGTAGGACTAGAACTCAGGGTCTCCTGGTTTTTAGCCTGATGCCTAAACTGCTATACCAAATTGGGTCTCTGCACTTTTATATTTCTCCCTTAACATATGCAATTATGGCACACCTTTCATTCACCCACCCCAGACCTACCTCACAATCCTGAATACATGGAGCAAAAATGAAAATATCACAATTCAAATAGATGGTCTCCGCCTCAGTTTGCATTCAAACTTGTGATATATTATTTTAACATTAAATATTTAGAAACAATACATTACCTAGTAATATTCTCGAGCTTTGATTATTGTAGATAATATGTAAAAACACCCAAAAGAGAAAAACTAAAATTGAAAGGTTGTTTTTGACATGACACTTTTTGGAATTCTTACTCAGAACTCTGAAAGCAGGAAGGACCATTCAGATCATAATTCAACTGGTTGTGTAACAAGGAACTTAAAAGAAAGTGAGTCCAAGCCAGAGGTGGGTTTCTGCCAGTTTGGCCCAGATTGGGCGAACCGATAGTGGTGACGGCGGGAGGCTCCACCCACCTGCCCGGATGCCTCTGCGCATGCACGAGTGTGCGCACGCGCACAAGCAAACCATTAGTAAAAAAATGGAAACCCACCACTGGTCCAAGCGTAGACTGGATGAAATCAGTGCCTGATGACAACTCAAAAACCTCTCTAGAAGAGTATGGACTGAATTAGTTTAGTTTCAAGTTGTACATCAAAGTGTAATGTGAATTATTTTGTCAAATATCTAGATATGTATGTGTTGCACAATCCTATTCCTATGCAATGACTACTTTGCTCAAAGCAGTAATTACTTCAGTAACATTGATGATAAAACAGCAGGTGAAATCTCACTAAAAACCAGCAGTTCCTCAAATAACTTTGAAAATAGATCTATCTCTATCCTTACCCAGATATTAAAACAAATATTTAGGATTTGAATAAGACCCAATTCTATGCACTATCCTACATTTTAATTTAAAGAAGGGAAAGGGAATTTGTGTTCCAGGACTCTTGTGGTGAGGAAAATACATATATAGTCTCATGTAGGGCAGAGAAAAATTAGAATATGCTTCCATATGCAAACCAAAATGACTTATTATTTCTGAATATGATGGTTGTTTGTGAATAAAACTAGCTTTGTTTATCATCAGATAAGCTCAGTTATTTTTTAAGAATGAAAAGCTGTAAAAAAGGGGCTCATGTACTATATATGCACCATAATGATCTGGCTCATTTGTTGTTTAATTTATCTTGACTTGACTTGGTTTCATCCTAACCATATTTAATAGAAAATAGAACATGCGTATTACATTCTACAATTTAATTATCTTTTAAAATAGAACTGTTCATAACTAACGATTTATCTTCCAATAAGAAATATATGTTCCACAAGAAAAATATAAAGTGTTGAATGAAAGGGCAGCATTGAAGCTAGAGATTAGTGATAATACATTCCAGTAATACCTCTTTACTTAACTTTGAATTCCCATGACAAGATGGATTATATCCTAGGATACTGAAGAGATAGATGATAGCTTAGCTGAAAGCTTATATATTATTCTTGAGTATGTCTAAAGAAGAGGTGAAGTGCCACATGACTAGAGGAGAACAAATGTTTCAAAAAGGCGTAAAATGAAACCATCTATACTTAAGAAATGTACTTTAAGCACTACACTTTAAAAAGAATTCTGAGCAATTGGCAAAGTTTCAGAAAAGGGCAATGAGGAACGTCAAGGTGTTAGAAACAAAGGCCTAAAGAAGAAAGATTGAAGGAGAAAAGATGACTGGAGGTAATATGACAGCACTTTTAAAATTACTGAAAGAAGGTGATATTAAAAAAAGGTCAAGACCTGTTTTCTATCATTCTAGAATTCAGGACACTGAGTAATAGACTAACTACAGTAAAAAAATTCTGACTGAATGATAGAAAAAACTTTCTAACAGAAAGATCAGATGTCCAAAGAGTAAAGGATAAAGATAAAGGTTCCCCTCGCACATGTAGTAGTCATTCCTGACTCTGGGGGTGGTGCTCATCTCCATTTCAAAGCCAAAGAGCCAGTGCTGTCCGAAGACGTCTCTGTAGTCATTTGTCTGGCATGACTAAATGCCAAAGGCACACGGAATGCTGTTATTTTCCCACCAAAGATGGTTTCTATTTGTCTACTTGCATTTTTACATGCTTTTGAACTGCTAGGTTGGGAGAAGCTGGGACAAGTAACGGGAGCTCACTCTGTTACGCAGCACTAGGGATTCGAACCACCAAACTGCCGACCTCTCTGATGGACAAGCTCAGATGCTTAGCCACTGACCCACTACGTCCCTGTCCATAGAGCAAAATCTTCCATTATTTTGATATCTTTCTTCACTGAAAATTCTGCAGTCTGATCCAGGAAGGCATTAAACAGGTGTTCCGTTTGACTTGCTGGTTCATAATGCATAGTAACAATATCATTGTTATTCCCTTTCCATGAGTTTCTAGCCTTGGGACCTAGTCTTCCCTGCATTTGCATGCTCATTATGGTTGATGCTCCCACTTCTTGTGCATTTTTTATTTATTACTAAGATTTCCATGCTATTCCATTTCAGATATCCCCTAAGTGACTAAAAGCAGCTATCATACCCTCTTCCATTCCCTGTAGTCAGCATCATGCCACTTTCTGGGCTTTCTTCTCTTTTCCTTAGAGAATTCTATTTGAAGCTTTTCCAGATCAGATTGGCAAGTTGCCTTCCAAACACATACTTCGCAATTCTTGTGAGATGCCTTGCAAGAATCCCTTGCAGCAGAAATGCATCCCATTGTAAAACAACAACAAGAACAAACTATTCCCATTAGCACTATCCATGTAGCCAATTACTTTCATTCTTCCTCTTTTAATGGGTTATATAATTCAACAGGAAGAAGAAGAAAAAGATCTTATCTATGCTCTCAGCCTATCTCTTCTCCTCCTTCCTAGTCTCTTGCAGTGTCTTCAGTGCTATGCCATTTCTTTCCATATTAATCAGCAGAAAGAGATCATTGTAAATGGCCTCCAAAGTCATGGGATCCTTTCCATTATGTCCAAACATGAACCCCAAAGAAGTAATACCCTTCTCTTGACAGGTTATCAGACCAACTGCTATATCACACATTTTAACAAATAAATATCTTAAATGTAGTAAAAATCAGAAACATAATGACACAGATGATACTATCAAAGAATAGGTCTTAGGGAAGATGGCAATTGATTCAAAAAGCTTGGAGAAATAAATGGCTTTGCTCCTTATCTAAAGAGGATAGATTTTTTTTTCTGAAGCCCCTGAGGAGTTTCAAAGTCAGGACAACATATTACAAAAAAAATCTATCTTTAGATCCCAGTTGCTTGCAATTTTAAACATAAAATCTATTTTAGGATCTCTGATGCTTGACACCAAAATGATATAGAAATAGAAGGCAGTCATTCAGTGTCCATTCTGCTTATTGAATCCCTCTATTAATAAATTGACCAATTTAGGATAGAAATTCAATATTTAATGACAGCACTCAAGTCAACCAACTGTGTGTCATAACATGGGCAGACAATAATAAAGTTTTATACTTAGAGTAGTATAAAGATTAAAATATAAACATATGTACCGTTATCAATATTCAGACCGATTGAAATTGTTGAATAAAGGCTTTCTAGTGCCTTTTTAATAAATGACAACAGAAATAAATGGAATAGTATACAGCACAGCACAGCCTTGACATAGACTTGATTGAAACTACTCCTCAATCTTCCATATGGAACCTGTTGGATATGCCTAGAGTAGACATGCCTAGCCTAAAATGCCTAGACCAGAAAGAGATAATAAAACAGCATATGCTTCCCCTAGGAAATGTTTATTCTTCACTCCATGTAAGAGGCAAAGTTCCCCAGGTCAACATGAACTGCTAAACATGGGCACCCTGGAGAATATTGAGCAGTGTTTTCTAAAGAAAAGCAAGCAAACAAACAAACAACACAAAAATGAAAAGCTTCAGCTTTCAAAATGTTCAGAACAGCCAGGGTCTCGTGGGTTTTTTGGTATTTCCATTTCAGTGTCCAAAATGCTGTGACAGTTCTTATTTGTGCTTCAGCCAGGCACGATTGAGAAAGCGTCAATACAGAAAGGAAGAAGGAGAGTAGCTGTTCCCAAAACCAGGATGAAAATTTGCTACATGGTGCCTAAAGATAAGGAACAGGCAGGGATGCTTTACAGAATCCAGAGCAGAAGCCTTCCAATAGCTTTCAGTTGGTGAAATGTGAGGAACAACAAAGAGAGAATAATACTGGAAAAGAATAAAGTAATGAAGCTGTTGGCTTTCTCTATTATTGATGATACCAAAAAACCAAACTAGATATCACTTTAGTAGTGTAAACAGCCACTATATCAGATATTTTGATCTTCTTCTTCTTCTTCTTCTTCTTCTTCTTCTTCTTCTTCTTCTTCTTCTTCTTCTTCTTCTTCTTCTTCTTCTTCTTCTTCCTCCTCCTCCTCCTCCTCCTCCTCCTCCTCCTCCTCCTCCTCCTCCTCCTCCTCTCCATTTCCCACAACTGGGAAATTACCCTTAAGGAAAAAAATGTTCTCACAGGTGCCAATGCAACTTTCTTCTAATCACCCTCCCAGGGTGAGGATTTTTGTCAGCCTTATGCGTGAGGAATGAAATGTTCTTTCAGCATGCTGTGTACTTAATAAAAATCACTTCCCATGGTTGATCTTAAAATATTCTGCTTGACCGTGAGACTCCATTATTTCAAAGATATTATGAAGAAAACAAGTTGCAGAAGAAAGCAATAATCTGTGGTCTGTTGATTGCTGGAGGATCTCTTCAGGTTGTAAATTAGGTCCTCATGTTTCTCTGTCGAACAAAACTGAACAAAATGCTACTTCCTCCACATAGGTAAATCTTTTTCCCATTTCCCCAGAGCTGTCTGCAGGGGAGATGAAAGCACTACAGTGACCGCACAGTGCAAAAGCTTCTCTTTCATATATATATGTGTTATTACTGTGGATGAAATAAGATATTTGGTATTGACAATAGCTTGGTACTCAAAAGTTCACAAACCATTCAGAGAAGGTGTGTGTATGTGTGTGCATTCTGTCATAAGCATAAATGCATGCAAGCAAATAGAATTGGTACAATGAAGAGCAAATATTAGATAATGACTCAATGGATTACTCAATGTGTAAGTGGTTATGAATAATGAATATCTTTCAGTTTAAAGCCAGGAGACTACTCTGTCATTTAAAGTTTCAGTTCAGAAGTGTTCAGGAAGCTCTATTCAATGTCTTCAAAATAAAATGTAACATTAAAAATTAAGATAATTTTTAGCAGCCATTAGGGCCCATACAGTTAATAAATGGCCCATTGCCTTGTATGAGCCATTTGTTTTTGGCGCTTTTAAAAAAAACTTCAGATGACATGAGAATAGATTCTAGCTTGACTCCTTTGCAAGTTAAAGGTAATGTGGAAATCTTAATTCTTTGGAAAAATGCTCTTAAAGTATTCCTTCAGTGCCTTTTGACTAGCAAGCTTGTCAAAATTACTTATTACTTGTATGGAGACAAAACGTTGTATAGCTCATCATTTTCAGGTATTGCTGCAAACTAAATTTCATGTCTGCCAGAAGTTCCTCTCTGTCTCGGAACAGAAAATTAAATTCTGTGCACATCAAGTCAATATTTAGGCCAACCAATTGCTCAGTAAAGATGTATCTCATATTCCTAACCCATATTCTAAAAGAAACTGCAAATAAATCCTCCATTGATTGCTGTAAAATTACATGAACTGCAAAGGCAACAGTTTTGATCCATCTTTTATATAAAGTTAATATTATTTTAACTTTTGATATACTTTACATTTCTGATGTTAGTTAAAGCTGAAATTTCCAGAATTTAAGGAAAATATGTATTTGTTATTGTGTTAAAAACTCTATTTGCCCTTCATCTTGCATATTTAAGGCCAAATTCTAACTTTGTATAGATTGCAGTCAAAACATCTACCTAAATGATGAAAACTCTTGCCTTTAGTTAGTAGATCCCTGAACAAAACAGGGGTCTAGTCTCCATCCAGTCTTATGTAGAACCAATATATTTACATGTGTACCGACCCTAACTTCATTGGCCAGGTGACAGCTATTTGTCCTGTACTTTCTATATCTAGCTTGCTCCAGAAAGCCAATTTCAAACTGCTGGGGATCAGAACTCCCCAGGTATTGAGTGGGCTGCTTTTGTTCTATAATATTTTCAATAGAGTGCAACGTGGTAGGGTTCAACTTTTGATGCACTGGCCTTATGTGTGAAGATGTCCTATTAACCATTTAGAGAGGTTATGTTCTCACATCAATAGAAGATGATATAAGGTACCCTGGCCTGGAAGTTGTGTTTTGTCTTATTTCCCACCAGAAAACTTCTCATGAGAACATTTTAAGGTGGATGAAGAAATAATCTTCATAAAAATGATATCTGCTCAACATAAACCTGCTGGGCAGACCTGCTTTAGGCAACCATTCTTATTTGGCTGGTGGGCTCTGCATCCCCTTGGCCATTTTGACTATAGCTGTGAGAGAGGCCAACCATTCCTCTTGCACAGCTTATTTATTTTTATTTTGAGGGAGACTGGGTATGGGAACACCAACCTTCCTTATGAAAGATTGAATGCAGGTCTTCCAGGAGGTTGAAATTCGACTGATGAACAGAAATAAGTCAAAGGAGGACTTGCAAAGCTTTCTCTTGGGTAAAATTCCTCCCCCTTGTTTCTTTATAGTAAAATGTTTTATCTTAGTAAATAATCTAGTTGTCAGCCCTCAGACTGCCATCCCGGGGGACCAATGGTGGATTTCAAAAAAGTTTGGAACCTCTTCTGTAGGTGTGGCCTGCTTTCCGGGTCCACTGGTGGAACCTCTTCTAACCGGTTCGGTAGATTTGACGAACCGGTTCTATTGAACCGGTGCGAACCGGTAGGAACCCACCTCTGAGGGGGACCCTGTCCATCACAATGCCCGCTCGGCTATGCTTACACACCACTAACGTTGCCACGTTGATGTTGTCTCTCTGATGTTGGTTGAGCCTGTAGCTGCATGTGGCTCTTCTACTCGGGTGCGACTGCCTACTCTGATGTAACTATTTTGCTTGGATGCAGCTAACCAGGAAAGAGGCTACGATGACACTGAGTGGGGGTGTGGCTGAGGGTGTGGGTCATGGTGATTGGTGATGGTGGGTGGGTGTCATCTGAGTGGAGCTGGGTGGGCTAATGGTATACATACATACACACACAAACACACACACACACACACACACACACACACACACACACACACGGGTAATGGTGTTAGCTTGGTTAGAACTGACTTGGATTTGATTACCTTTGTATCATTGTCATTTAGTGCTGGTTATCAAGTAGTTTCTTAGATAGAGATAAAAAGTTTTTCACCAAACAAACCGAATCTCTGTTTGTATGCAACGTGAATGCAGGAACGTGACACTAGTATTAATTAAATCTGAAACTATTCTGTTATTAATATCTGGCTCTCATGCCAAGGTGATCTGGCACGCACTGGATTAAGAGCTCTGAACTTTCCCCTGCACTAGTTTGTTTGAATGGTAACAACAAAAGAATACCTAATTTGTCAAGTATAACTATTAATAAATTAAATAAAGAGTATATTTAATATAATAGAACAAAATGGTAGAATGCTTCCCTAGTCAACTGGAGTTCTGGACTTTCAATGCCTACTCAAAGAACAGCTAACCACCATGGCCAATAGAATCTTTTAACTATCTTGTGCACCAATTGCGCCTGCTTATTCTCCTTGCTCACAGTGACTTATGCCTTAATTATCCTCCATTTAGGCTACTGTAATACACTATACAGTCTACATGGAACATCCCTGGATAAACTCTTGTAATCCACAGCAGTTCCAGAATGTGGCATGAGCAGTTTAAATGTCTCTTGCTATGTCCATATAAAATTGCTGCTACCCTGTCTCCCAGTAGACCTCTGGGTGTGGCTCAAAGTGCTGGTGGCCATCTATACAGTCCTGAATTGCATAGTACTAGGAAACTCATCTCTGTCTCCCAGTGTTGAGATTCTAGAAAGAGTGCATAGAAGAGCAACAAAGATGATTACGGGACTGGAGACTAAAACATATGAAGAACGATTGCAGGAACTAGGTAGGTCTAGTTTAATGAAAAGAAGGACTGTGGTGTGTGTGACATGATAGCAGTGTTCCAATATCTCAGGGGCTGCCACAAAGAAGAGGGAGTCAAACTATTCTCCAAAGCACCTGAGGATAGGACAAGAAGCAATGGGTGGAAACTAATCAAGGAGAGAAGCAACTTAGAACTAAGGAGAAATTTCCTGACAGAACAATTAATCAGTGGAACAACTTGCCTCCAGAAGTTCAAGGCCCCTTCTAACTCTCTTATTCTAACCTACAGTGTTTGTGCTCACCCCAGTAGAACCATCAAATGACACCAGCTTGTCCCAGGAGTAGTGCCTACTTTGTGGCAGCATCTACCTTGTAGAACAGCATCCTGCAGATTCAGCTAGCCCTGGCCCTTTAGTTTGTTGTTAATATAATTTATAATAAATATATAAATATAATAAATACAATTTTATGATTGGACGGTGTCATTTACTTTGGCCTCATTGGGATATTGTTTTAACTGTTGGGTTTTTAATCTCAGTATACCACCAAGAGTCATTGTTTGAGATATGCAGTCATATTTAAACAAATAAGTAGCCAGTGACCTTTGTGTTTAGAATTGTTCAATTTCTTGGAAATTATCATACTAGTCATTTTGTACACATCTCTCTTGTGCATCCTCCATGACCCTATGAATCTCCTTGAGAAGAAAGATGTGCATTTTTCAGAAGCTTCATGGGGATTGATGGGACCAGACACACAAGGGGTTCTGTTTGCCTGTTTTTTTTTAACTTGGGCATAAATGCTTCTTTATGGAAAGGAACAGTTCCATTGTTCTGTGACCTTGGAGGAGGTGGTTCACCCCTTACTCAAGAGACCATACATTTCTGCCCAATCTCCAACCATCCCATTTTTGGGAAAGTTGTTTAAACAGTGATATTGCTTCAAAGGGCTCTGGAGATAGGGGATTATCTGGACCTATTACAGGAAGGGCTCAGGCTGGGATATAACAATGAGATGGCATTAATCATATTCTGGATGACCTCTAGCAGAACTGGGATGGAGTTGATGCATCCATTTGGCCTTTCATGATCTTAGTGTCTTTACATACCAGTAGAATCTTCTTGGATTTTCCGAGAGGGTTGAAAACGGAAGACACAGTTCTTCAGCAGTTCTCCTCTGTCTTCCAACACTGGTTTCAGTTAATATGGTGAGGGGTGAGATGTCCTGTGAGGTGCCCCAGGACTCAATTTTAAGCTTTCTAACAGACAAATAAAGCTGCTGGATGAGTTCCTCCACCAGCATGGTGCCAAGTATCATCAGTATCAGTGGTGGGTTTCAAAAATTTTTGGAACCTCTTCTGTAAGTGAGGCCTGCTTTGTGGAAGTGGCTTGCTGGCCATGTGCTTGGGTGGGAGTGGCTTGCCAGCCATGTGACTGGGTGGGCATGGCCAACTTATAAAATGTGGTGAAACTCACTTAACAATGCTGTTGCTTAGCAACCAAAATGTTGGCTCAGAAACTCTGGCATTTGAAGTCTTAAAGCTGTCAAGTTACAAGATCTTGCACTCCTAACCCTTTAGGAAAAAACCCCCCCAGGGGTATTCAAACTTGACAGCTTTGTGGACTTCAACTCCCAGAATTCCTCCTCTCACTCTTCATCTTGATGATGTGCAGATGGGCGGGGGGAGGGAGCTGGAACCGGTTCTAAACGGCACTGTAGATTTGTGGAACCTCTTCTATAGAAGAGGTTAGATGTGGCAGGAACCCACCCCTGATCAGTATGCCAATGATACTCAATTATACAACATTGCTCCAGGCCATTCAAATCATACTGTGGATATTTTGTTTTCCAATGTCTGGAAGATATATGGGTATGGATAGAGAAGAACTGGGCTCAACCATGACAAGACTGGTTATAGTAGTTATAGGTTTAGAGTGCCCCACATATTTTTAACTATAGCTGGGGTTACCCCCCTTCCCCCAGTCAGAGCTATTAGTGCAATCTAGGATTCTGCTGGTTCAGGGCTCCTGTTCCAAGAACAGGTCACAGACATGACCAATATGGCCTTTGAATGTAAATATATCTTGTGTATCAGCTGCACCATTTCTTAGATTTGGGAGTCATTGCTTGTATTTACTTATGCTTTAGTCAACTGGATTGTTGGAACACACTGTACATGGAGCTGTATGCATTGAAGAGCATTCAAAAGCTGCATCTGGTTCAGCATATAATGGCATGGGCAACAGAGGCCTCGTTGCGTTATTATATGTAGTTAATGATTTCTTTTTCTACTTCATTCAAAATCACAATAATGAAATCTGGAAGAACTCTAGTAAAAATGCTCAACATTTCTTTATCCTTGCTTTAAGGAAATCCACATTTTCTCAAATGATTGTGCTACATTTTATCTTTAGTCAATTCCACAGTAAACCTGAAGTTAGGTCTAAACATATTTGTCTCGCATCAGATTGTACAGATCCATCAGTTGCAGGCCTTAAGCCAAAAATATCAGAATGCAAACATGAACTGTTATTGGCTGTAAGCAATCCAAATTCGCTGGCTGGGACTTTTGGTTTCTTGGAAACATTGATTAGTGTGAGGGTCGATAGAGTTTTCCGTGTTTGCATTTGAATGTTAATCAATCACATTTTATTAAAGATTTAGCAGAGTAAAGAAGGATACAAATTCTTGGAGAATCTTTTCTTTTGTATAATGAAACTTGAAGAAATTATTTATTTCTGAAAATATAATTTATTGACATAAAATAATGTGATTGTATTATTGTTTAACTTTCACAATTTGGAATACCAATAATATTTACTTATTATGATAATTAGCAAAAGGGCTTGCAGCCAGGGAAGACTTCCAGACTGCAAAAAGTTGGCTTTCCATTTTTACATAGTTGCATTTGTGCAAAAATAGTTAGCAAACATTGCACATATTGCCTTTTGTTCAAATGATAAACTATATTTAATATTCTTCATATTGCTATTCATTTGCATATATGATCAAGATACATATTTCAAATTCAGTCTTGCAGAAAACAGAAATGACTATAAAATAAATAGAAGTGTCCAACAGATCACCTGTACTGTCTCAACAGCAGAGCATAACCAAGGAAGCAAGATTCTCACCATTTTATTAATCAGGTTTAATGCATGGAAAAGGGAACAGATAAGAGAATCTTGGAAACTAAATAAGAAAAATAAGAAATCCTCATTCATTAGTGAGACAATTAAAGTAAAATTTCTTTCCCATAGATTTCCTAACTTATACATTGAGGCCTCACTTAAGAGACAAAACTGATATGTCCAACTATTCCTTATTTCCCATAGTTTAGCAACTCCCTTTTCTTTCCCATATTCTGATAATACTCTTATATCATCCTCCTGCTCAGGCCACCTCATTTTCAGATAAATAGCCAGGTAACGTGTCTAAGTCAGGCTCAGAAAAAGAAGTAGACAACCAACCGTGTTTTCTCCAAAGATGCGAGATAAGCCATCATCCTGCCCTTAAGTACATAAGCAAGTGCAACAAATTAAGAGGCTTTGATTGGTAGGGATATCATAGATGAAACAAATTGATTAAAATGTTGAACCACCAAGAAGAAAATAGGTATTGGAGAGAAATCAAGAGATGCGATAGACTACAATGTGAGAAATTAGAGAGGGATAATTAGTTGACAAACTTTAAACAAATGATCCAAACACTCATAGGCATACAAGTAGCTGCTCTTATTTAGCTAGTTAGTTAGTTAGTTTTCTTTATTGTCATTGCACATGGTACAACGAAATTAAATGCTATCTTTAGTGTACATTATAACTATAAAAATAAAAACACAAACATACATCCTTTACATTCTATATAATTGAAATTGAAAATCCGATATTGCACTATACCACAGAATTCAATATGGTTACTGCCCTGGGATAGAAGCTGTTTTTCAGCCTATTTGTCCTTGTTTTTATTATCCTGTACTATGGTACAGGATGGTAATAGTTAAAAAAAATGTGTGCTCAGGATGAGATGGAACTTTAAGAATGTTTTGAACTTTCTTAAGGCAGTGGGAGCTATAAAGCTCTTCCAAAGAGGGGAGATGGCAACTAATGATCCTCTGAGCAACGACGTTGACCCTCTGGAGTACTGTCCTATGTGCCACTGTGCAATTGGAAAACCATACACAGATGCAGTAAGTTAAAATACTCTCTATGTTGCAGCAGTAGATGGCCACCAGCAGTTTTTCAGTCAGTTGTTGTTTCCTGAGAAGTCTCAGGTAGTATAATCTCTACTGGGTCCTTTTGGCCAGTGCTGCAATGTGAGTGCCCTAGGTTAGGTCCTCTTTTAAGATAACACCCAGAATCTTAAAACTGGCCACTTGCTCCACTTGTTTCCATTGATAAGCAAGGGTTGGATGTCTGATCTATTCCTTCTATAGTCCACTATAAGCTCCTTGGTCTTATTTATGTTAAGGACCAAGTGATGGTCTACACACCATGAAAGGAACTGTTCCACCTCATCTCAATAGGCAGGCTCTTCCCCCCTCCTGAGATTAGTCCTACCAGTGTTGTATCATCTTGGCAGAGGAGTGGACCTTCTTCCCTACCTCAAAATAGGAAGGCCCTAAAGCTACTAAAATTCCAAAATTAAGGACCCATGTAGAATTCTTTCTTAATACAATTGAGAGGGTGGCAGTTACAGATGCATGATCTGAAAAGGAATGAGTTCTCTTTTGTTTCCTGGCTTCAGCAAAGGAGAAAAAAACACCCATGCAACTGTCAGGCAAAATGTGGGCATTTGAGGCAAAACTTGCAGATGTGGTGGGCAGGAAAACAGATGCTATGGAGGGAGCCTGGTAAAAATGTAGCAAGGAGGAAAAAAACATTGAGAGGCACAAAGAAAATGTGGAGACAGGAACAAACCAATTGTAGAAGACCATTTGTAGCCAGGTCTGTGAAGTGTTAGAAAGCTTGTCCTGAAAGATGGCAACAGACAGGCAATGGTAAGGCAACAGAAGAGGAGTTGCAAAAAAAGGAAAAGTGTGCATGTGCACAGCAGCTTACAAAAGTCTTGAGAAGAAGACATAATCCAAAGTCTGACAGTTTATAATCAGAAACTCAAAATGGTTCAGATGGTTTGAGAAAAAAAAACTAGTGGCTTAGTCAGGAACACACCAAGGCATCTAGAACAAAAACACACAAAATCAAGTGTTTGAGATATTTCCCACAATGAAAGGCAGTCCCTGCACAATTTAAACCCTCTTGCTGCCAAGTATGCACAGCTGAGGTTTTCCTGGCTCATCTGTTGTCAATAATGAGGCACTGGGCTTGCTTATAGAGTCAGTGTCTTGCTGTTTGCTCAAAAGATGTTTACTTCGATGGGATGCAGGATTCTCAGGCTGAAGGTATGTATCCCTCTTTTTGGCACCCATATTGGCTAAAGAAGCATCAGTGCTGGCTGAGGAGGAACCTTAGAAGATGTCATTGTTTGATTCAATGGCTGCTAAATCAGTGGGCTCTACGCTCAGTGGGATCTGATCAGAAAAACTTACCAAAGCATTGTTTCAATATCAACAGGAAGTGGTTATATAAAATCCTGTGCAATTTCAGGAAACAGTTCACATAGACATAAAGTAGCATGGAGATGGCCTTTGTATGTGGCAACCATTAATAAACATGAGTTTAATCTCAGAAAACAGGAAAGTGTGAGAAAGAAACTCAAAGTTGCCTCATTTTGACTCTCTTGGTAAAATGAAAAAATAAAAAGGATAAGTGCTGTTAGACTTTCTGTTTAAAATTAATGTAGCTTATATCAGTGAAGCAGAATTTTAACATTTTTGAGTTTATTTCCTGATGTTGTATATCTCAAACAATGTTTGGGACAAGGCTTGTCTCAGCTAGGAATAATACAGTAACCTGAAGCCAATCAGTCATTTTTGCTGTCAAAGGAATTTACAAGAGAAATTTAGAGGAAAATCAGGATCAATTTCAGATTTCCACAACTCAGTTTTATGCAAACTAGCTAGGTGAGTTTCCTACAGATTAAACCAAGCTGATTTTTGTTCAGAGTTTGCTGCAAGAAAGAGCAGCCAAATGGGGTTGGCTCCAATGAACTACTGAATATGTGTTACAGATGAGTCCTTGAAAGTGTTGAGGCATGGAAGAATTAATAATAGCCTCTATCCACCCCTAACATAACCAGGTAACTTGTTAAGCATAATCCATCTATCATTTTTCTTAATATGTTTTCTAACTGAGACAACTTCAATTTCCTGAGGGTAGTGACAATATATAGTCTTAATATTTTTTTCTCCCTAGCATTTCTTGCTTGGTCTGCCTTTTTCAGAGCAAGCAAGCGTTGATCCATTGGTTGCAATAGGAATTGACTGAGTCTCTCATCTCAAAACATCACAGCCTGATGTTGTGTGATGAGAAAAAGTGACTCTCCTCAAAGTTAACAAATCAGCTTTTATAGTGCTGGAAACAACTTATATTCTTAGATGCTTAGGGAACTGACTTCTACAGATAAGACAAATTGTGCAGGACAAAGAGGCATGACCTGAATGACTACATTAAAAAAGCCAAGAACCCTTGCTGAAGGCAAGGAAACATGGAAAACTCTTGAGAACAACAAAGGGGAAGGATGAACTTGAAAACCAATTTGCTAATTGGAAGAAAAAGCCAATGTGTGGCCAATACTTGAAGGATATATAAAGCAAAGCTGATGAAAAAACCCACAGGGAGTTGGTTAAGATCAGGAGTGTGAAAGAAAGTAAGTAAAGTCTTTATTTTACTGATTCAAGAATAAGCGCTGTCAACTAAATGCATAAAGGTGAAAATTCAACATATAACCAACAAAAGTGATTTCAAGTAAAAAGGATGAAACAATTGAAATACTGCATCTAGCACAGGGGTGTTAAATTCACATCACATGACTTTATTTCCCTTCTCTAAAATGGGGATGGGCGTGACCAGAGCATGACGCATCAGGCACGCGGGTCATGAGTTTGACACCCCTGGTCTAGCATAGAAGTTGAATATTTGAGCAATACCTAAAGGACTTCCTTGATATATCCAAATATTCCATATATATCAGACCTCACCATTATTATTTTACAAAAAAATACCACCCCCAAACCTTTCACCTTGCTTCAAACTGCCTATAATTTTACGATGCTACCTTAATCATTCTTAGGTCCTTAGGTACACATAGATTTTTATATAGGATTTAAATTTTTAATTATCTCTATAGTTTTTCTGTCTGTAAGTTGCCCAGTATCACTTTATTGGTGAAAGAGGTGATATATAAATTTAATAAATAAATAAATCTACTGGAAGAAACATTTAAACTCTGAGGGATACTCTGTCTCTGACATCAGTGTGGACTTGTTTTTCAAAAATTATTCTCATTCTGAATATTTGAATTTATCAGGAGATTTCACCCCATTTGTTGTGGAATAAACAGACACTTGGAAGCTAGAAGCTTTAGATATGCTAAACACCGTCTCATCATCGTTAGAATATCTGCATCAAAAGCAACACTATTATTGCTTTTTAAATTATCACAATTCATAAGTAAATTTATTTCTCACATTGTATTTGACTAATATCCCTACCAAATATATATGTAAATATTTTCCAAGACCATCTTCCACAAATATGATGAATTTTTTGTGACCCATGAAAACTTGATAATAAATTAAATTTTAATTAGCATATATATTTAAATTAGTTTAATTAAAAACCTTAACTTCAATTTGTTGTTGGCATTTTAATAATCTTGCTTTTGTGACAGAACAGTGCAAATTAACACCAAGTCTCTCTTGGGGTGCTGTTTGTGTCTCAGTTCTTGGGAACAATCTAATTACACCGAATTGAACTAAAAAGGGATTCTGAACTGTTGGAGAGTCCTTGTCTATCTGACTGTCTCTCTGTCCACCAATGTTCCCCCCCCCCTTTCTATCTCTCCATATGCCCACCCAGTAAAATATTGGAAGTTAATGTGGTAGAGTGCGCTGTTTCCTTTCTATTCTGCTGATGCTAAGACTAGTCCTTTCAAATGGCAGAGATGAGGGCAAATGCTGCTTCTCCTAAGCACATTGGAGGCTACCCTTTTTCAAGGCAGCAAATCTACTTTTGCAAAAAAATGTACTTACGTCTCTCCCATCTCTTCCTTTTGTGAAATGGAAAATAACTTGCTATTTCCCTGACTTTGTAGTGCTTTTGGTTTCTGTCTGGGTATTTCTCAGTCCTTCCTTACTTTTGTTGGTCATTTTTTTCTCATAGTAGTCAATCTGTCCTCTCCAGAATTCAGACAGATTTCCCTTACTCAGCTCTCTTTCTCTGTTACTATCTTGCTCCTTTGCTCCTTTGGTGGAATGTAAGCATATTATATAGAAGAGATCCAGGCTAGACAGTTGTCAAGCTTTAATGGATTACACTGCTGTATAGTCCAACTGAAAAAGGGAAGTGTCTTTTCTCTGCAGTCTTTTCTCTGCCTGTCTGCCTGTCATATAGTTCTTCTGACAGGCAAGGTTTATTAGCTTTTCCAGCATTGCTCTCTCAGCAGCATTTTCTCCCCCACCTGCTCATATCCCTCAGCCGGCTGGCTCTCTCACAGCTTCTGATATCTTTGTGTTCCCTAGAGGCTTTGTTTAGCTACAACAGCTTCCTCCACAAACCACTTCCAGCAATTTCCTTTCCTTCCTCTTTCCCGGGTTCGCTACAAGTGTAGGAAGGGGGAAAAAAAGTTAGTTTTGCTTTGTGCCATCTTGCTTGTAAGTCATTCCCTACAGCTACTGCTAAATATTTCAGGTAGATAAATAAACACACAACTATTCTGATCTACAAAAGAGCATTTCATGTTTAGAAGATTATCCCAAAGCTGTGAACCTCTGAATGGTTTAGAGGATTATACAATTCTCTTGAAAGTTAAGCAGCTGGATTTAAAGCTAATGGAGTTAAAACTAATGGAAACTGTGCATACTAAGGATTTCTGGGAGGAAAAAAAACCACACAGCGTAAAATATGGAATACAATTGAAGCCCCTTTTTATGCACTTAGCCTGCCTCTCATTACACTACCAAACAAATGGTAATGACATAGCTGCCAAAATCTAATATAATGATTTCCTATCACTTCAAGGTAGAAATACAGAAAAAATGCTGAATAAGCAGAACAATATGTCACTAATATTCTCACACAGAGAAACTTTAAAAAAATATTTCCAAATCTGGAAAAAGTCATTTGTGTTGTATGCCTTGTCCATGTTTCATTATTACCGGGCCCATTGCATTTCTCAGACCTCCCAATGGGGAAGCTGGCCATTCAATAGTAGCTAATCCATATTATTGATCATAAATTTCCCTTAGTAGCCTTTTGGAGTTGATGCTTTTCTCAATAAACTCTTGCTTCATAGCTTAGTTTATTTGTTTCTTAGGTTTATATTGTGGTTTTTATTCAATAGCTCAGAAGTCGGCCCAGATCGGGCAAACCAGTAGTAGCAGCGGCGGGAGGCTCCACCCACCCACCCAGACGATTCTGCGCATGCCCGAACCGGTAGTAAAAAAATTGACAACCCACCACTGCAATAGATCATATTGGTATTTCTATTTTTTTCCACAGAGACAACACTGAGAAAATGAATGGCCCAAAGTCATTTTTGTAGCTGATCTGGATCTTCCCAGTGGCAGTCCAACACCACATTAATTTGCATCTATATTTATATTACAATACAAAGAATTTAAAAGAGATACATTTCTGAGACTCCTCCCCAAGATCAGAGGTGGTATTCAGCAGGTTCTGACCAGTTCTGGAGAACCAGTAGCGGAAATTTTGACTGGCCCCGTCCCATCTATTCTCTGGGGATTTTGCAGTAACCTGCCCCTGGAATGGGGAGGGAACACAGATTTTACAGTATTCTTTCCTGTCATGCCCACCAAGCCACACCCACCAAGCCACGCCACACCCACCAAGCTACACCCACAGAACCGATCGTAACATTTTTTTGAATCCCGCCACTGCCCAAGATGACTGCTGAATGGTAGGCATTTTTCTTTTTCCTGACGATAAACTGCCAATTTTGCTGCCAAAGTTGTTTTTTTGGCAGTGCTACTCCCTGGATTTGAATGGAAACATTTAGGAATGACTTTTGGAAGGCCATCGACCCACCTGGGAAGAGGAATCTTGAAGATTCCAGTTCCTTCTAAGAGCAATTGGAAAGTCCTGGTCATCCATGACAGGGTAATAACTTGCAAATAGTTTAAAAATTTGGGGGGCCTGTTTCTCAAGAGCTGAGAAACTAATATTATTCTAATATATTAATCACTATTCAACTAGTGGGGATAATATGTGTATATGTGTTAGGTTTTATAATGCACTTTTTAATGTCTTTTCTTTGTTTTTTGAAAGGGAAAAATGTAAAGTTTAGTGTTTGTATTTTAACTTTTTTTGAATAAAATAAAAATAGAACAAAATTTTTTGAAAGAGATATATTTCCCATTACTTCCCAGCTGATACTTCAGTGAACAATACTGCTGTTTCCTCTGATGCATTTTTCAGGTATCTATGCAGTTTCCTGTCAGTTTATATGTAACACCAACTTTCTCTTTCAATGGCCATCTATTAATACTGTGTAGCTCCAGCATCATATTCATATTTCCTTGGGCACCTTCCTTCTTAAACAGAATCATGTACAGTGTCTGAACCTTATCATACAATATAAATTTCTAAGAATGCTAAATTGTTGCTAAACATTGCTTGTGTGAAATAGAAATATTACATGGTTTCCATTTTTCAGAATACCCATGGATAAACCCACATTTGAGGTGATCTCAGGCTCATTTTGAGGCATGTGGAAAATAGATTTACTAAATGAATTAGGCAAGTGTAGATGGGTAAGTATATCTTTGTTTTTGAATTCTCCATATTTGCAGAATTTTTCATGAATAGAATTTAAACATTTTCAAAAAAATATGTGTTAGAAAGTGAAAATGATATTTTATTTCTTCTGAGTAATCATGACAGATGGCAGGTTCATATCCTTGTTAGTTACTGATCAGGTTTGGAAATGTTGCATTTATTTTTATAGGAGAGTGTGATGACACAGCAGCCTAAAAATGCTGGATTTTTTTGGCCAGAGATAGTCAGCACTCTGGGAGTTTGAGCTCATGGCATTGCGTGGTAGAGTGAACTCCCATAATTTGCCCCTACCTCCTCCCCACATTGCAGTTCAAAAGCATGTAAAAATGCAAGTAGATAAACAAATACTCTTTGGTGGGAAAAGTTAACAACCATCTGTGTGGAAGTGGAAACCAGTGCCAGATCTGCATGGATGCGAGGCAAGCTTTGCGGAAAATAGTTTGGATGATCCAATATTCCCTAAACGCTGCTAGCCAGCTGGTGCAAAGCTACTTCGCCCCCTGTGGTGTACCATAGATAGCACACATGCATGAACAAAATAAACTAGCAATCTTTGGCTGACAGACCTACTCAATGGTAAAAAGCATTATTGACTTCCCTGGCTATATACACCACATGTTAAAAAATTATATATCAATATTACAGAATTTAAACAAGAAAAAAAGCAGCCATGAAGAACTATACTGGCTACAGTTCGCAAACAAAAATAGAAATATAAAAAGGTATTGAGTTATTAAACAAATATGGTATGTATGTATGTATGTATGTGTGTGTGTGTGTGTGTGTATGTGTATATATATATATATTCACTTCAAAATAACTAAATTAATAGGCACACATATGGCTTAGCAACATATTATCATTGGTGATTAACTATCTATTGCTGCTCTAATTACTATCTCAAGGCATATCCATTCTTCCCCCCAAAAAGTACTTTTAATAAAATAATTAAATATGAAAGATCTCACTTGGAAATCTGGAAAATGCAAGCTTCCCATTGTGGAAGAAATATGAACATGGTTTCATGCAAATTCTTTTGAGATTTCAGTAAGATCTCATTGAAGAGAAACTTGCTTATATCATGAATGCCATGTGATAGTTTAGATAATTTTATAAGATTTCAACAATTTGGTGAGTAAGGAATGTCTGCAGAAAGGAGATGTTTTACATTCTTGGGAATGGGAATGGGAATATTTGGAAGTTATCTTGATAATTTTAAAAATATAATATTAGTTCTTTCCCCTTTCTGAGGAAATTTGACTGAGAACTTTTCTTGAAAATGCTAATCAAATGTATATTGAGAATAGTAGAAAATTTGTATGACCTTTAGAAAAGTAAGAAAATGGCAATTAAATAAACATTATTGTTTGTTTGGTTCTTATAATTATTTGAATCTAAGTTACAATTTATGCATGTATTTTTATGTCTAATTTTTGTGTTTTACTTTTGAAGGGCAATAGATAATACAAATAATAGGATGGTGTAAATCATTTGGAAGGTCAAATTCCAACTCTAAGGTCCCTTCCAACTCTGTTATTCTGTTATTCAGTTGCAGAAATAAAGTTGATAGGTTAATGTTAAACAAACTCTTGTTAAATGCTAATTATTTTTAACTTAGAGCAATGTTCAGTATTGTACAAAGAGTCTGATTGTAAGGTCAATAAATCTCATGTTCCTAAAAATGATGCGGTGAAAATCAAATCAAATCAAGCTACTTCATTTGTGTGACCTCATAAGTTATCTTTTGAGAATATACATCAATGCCATTAATACAGTACATTGATAGTATATGGCTTACTTTCAAAATTAGACGTATTTGATGAAACAAGAACAAGCACAAATGTATCACAATTACAGCTTTGAGAACACAGATCTTTTGAGCATTTGCAATATTCAGATTCATATTGTATTATGAGATGGTGCCACTCATAATACAGGTTTTCTCAAACTATTTGATGAACATAAAAGCAAATGTGAATCTATTCACAAAGACAATTTACTATATTATTTCCTAATAATAATGACATTATATCCTTTGCAATTTGCCAAGATGCAAATTCCCAGATACAATTAGTAAAATGATATGTTAGTAAAATGGAATTTCTGAAATAACATTACACATAAGGCAGCAAGTTGTCAATGACACTTAAAAAATGGTTAACAAGATCTTTTAGTTCTTCTTCACACAAATAAGGTCCCAGACTTATTTCTTGGTACTCTCAAGTTGAAAAAAAGATAGGACCTGATATGAAAACCTTTTGCTGTGATACTCTAGAGCTGCTGCCAGCCAGAGGAAACAGTATTGACTAGATATATTAGAAGAGAAGATCAACCTACGCATATTTATTTATTTGTATTTGGATATTTGTTTCTACTGTATATAGAGACGAAATGCTGGGTATACTTCTTACTATGCACCCCTCTCCAAGGAACACAATATCTCATGCTCCTGTTAAATGGATTAATCTTTTGACAGGTATACAGTAGCTTGCTGGCTTATTTCCTACATGGAATCTACTTGTGTTTTAGAGTTTTACAATTCAGTTTTACTAAATGCATGCTTTTCAAAATGACAGGAGACTTTCAATGTGTATAACATATATGTGTGACTTATCTTCACAAGCCTCTGTATACCCCACATGTTGTTCTTTTGCTTCTATACTTTGCTTCTGTTGTCTTATTTTTCTGGGGAATTAAAACTGAACAGGCTGAATAGAAACAGAATGAGAGTAGAAAACAGAGCTTTGTCTTCCTTCTTTAATGCCATGTATTACATGGGAAGCTGACTTCCCATCTAATACATGGGATTTAATTTACTGACTCAGATGAATTTACAGTTGGGTCGATATTTGGAACAGAAGAACAACATTATTTCTTTCTAGCAGCTTATCGCTATATAAATACACTCTTAAGACTTTAATTTGCAAGCTGCTAGGGCTTGCTTACCTGGTGGAGTTGCAGGATCCTGTAGTCTTCTCAATTCAGCCCCAATCCTGCACAATCATAACTCTAGACAAGTGTTTCTTACTCTTGCCCCCTTAAAGTTGACTTCAACTTGCTGGATAATTTGATTCAACAGGAAGTTCTCCAGTTGGACAGACATGGGGTGTGTGGGCTCTTAAGAGTCTCACATGAACCCTGTCTGACAAACCATCCCCGAATATCCTTTTGGATCAGAGCCCTCACTGGAGGCAGGGGTGAAGAAGGGCAGCATCTTACCAGACCCTGAGGGAAGCAACAGATCCCTCATAGGTCAGAGATTTGCCTATGAATCGGCGTCGGAGTGAAAGCCTTCAACATGGTTCACAGGATGTTGGCTTTTTGTCAAAGCAAATGGAACAGGAGTGGAGTGGAAGAGATGAAAGTAAGGCTAAGAAAATTTATCTAACCCAGAGCTTTAAATTAAATCTGGAAAATGGAAAGAAATCTTCAGAACATAAATAATATTGATGGTCAGATTGGGACTTGCTTTCTCCAAAAGAAAAGGAAGAAAGGAAGGTGGAGGGTTGTAACACCAGCCACCCCAGAAGCTCTGTTTGAAACACTTTTGGATGCTTTCTGACAGAAGGATAGAAAGCAGAGAAGTGACAAACCCACGCAATTATAAACTCTAAGTTTGGCTTCTTACTGATAATGGATAACCTTGACTGTGCGGGAAGTTTTAATTAATAAACTGCCATAATCAGAATCTGGAAACAAGCTTGCTACAAGTGATTTATTTTGAGCAGTTATTAAAGGAAAGAATAAACATTGGTCTCAAGACCTGGGAAATATGAAGATTTTCTTTTCTTCTCCTTTCTCTTCTTTTGCCCTCTCTTCTGCAAAAGATTAAGATGGCGTCAGCTTCTCTTCTGGTTTCAAAGTAGTTGGATTAACTAAATTTAAGATGGACCAGAATTTTGAAATAAGATTTGTATAACTAACTGCAATCTTGGAACCGGATATTAAGGAAGAACAAAAGACTAAGATGGCTCCCATTGCTTTTCCCCATAGCAGTTGAAGTAGATAAACTTAAGGTGGATTAGAACTCTGAAACAAGAATTGTATAATTAACTATAACTCTGGAACTGGACATCATGGAAAACTGGGAATTAGAAGAACTACGTGAAATTATAAAAAATATGCATAAATCATGAAGATAAAGTCTAAATAGAATTCTGAACTCAGGGAAGCAGAGATCTAAAGAATAATTTAAAGAAAAAGAAGGGGGCAAGACATCAAGGGGGAGAAACAGAGAGAAATAAAAAGCAGACAAAAAACTTCATCAGTTTTAGTAGTGGTATAGAGAAAACTGTAAAAAGAGGATGTATCTCAACAAAAGGGAATAAAAAGCAGATAAAAGTGGCTTTGGGAGTTGATAGTGGCATAAGGAAAATTGAACTAGGAGACTATGCCCCAACAAAGAGAAATATAAAAAAGTCTTGTGAGAAAAATTGATGGGAGTGGAGGTGTTAAAATAAAGAAAAGGGAGAAAACAGGAACAGAGAAGTGGGACAAAAGACTTACTATGAAAAAAAATCAGATATCTAGATATGGGAAAATATAAAGCAAGATAAGGGTTTTATTCCTAAATATGACAATAAAATTGAGTTGCTAACTGGTTGAACATAATAATGGAAAGATAACTAACAAAGGCCAAAATATATGGGATATGGATAATTATGAAACTGATATGGGAAGGTTGTAAAGCAGAGGTTTGTGTTTCACTTTTATACATGATAATTAAACTGAGTGGCGAATTGACTGAAAATGATAACAGAAGTAAAACTAAACATGGGTTAAAATATATGAAACATGGATATATATAGAATTTTTAAGATAATGAATAAAGTGAAATGTTTACTGCTTGTCATTTTACACAATAGATTAATGTAATGTAATGTAATGTAATGAATATTGAACAGTGAAGTTTGTCATTTATAGACAATTTAAGGGTAATCTAATCTAAGATATGGAAAAATGGAAAGGGAACATAGAATATATCTACAATGGGAAATTACTGAGATTTAAAGACAGAATCACAAACTGGGGGTGTGTAAGGATGTATAATTATATAAAGATAATGATGAGAATAGCTGGGAATTGTAACCAGGTCTACATCTCAACCAAAATTAGGCGGGTTTTTTTAAAAGTACAATGACTATATATGTATACTTTTTTGTTCTGTTTTTTTAAGAAAGGAGGAGAATAAATGTTAAAATTAAATATGTATAGAAAAGGATCTATAAATACCATCAACTTGGAGCTTGCTCAGAAGCTGAAATACACCAAGAAAATGAAATGAAGAGTGGGAAGAAAAGGAGAGAGGTAAGGGATGAAGAGAAGAATAGGAGAGATGGCAAGGAGGAGGGAAGAGGAGAAGAGAAATGAGGAGTGGAAAGGGAGGAGAGGAGAAGGAGAAAGGAAGGGGAAGTAGAGTAGGGAAGGATGACAGAGGGAAGAAAGGAGGTAGGGCGGAGGAGAAGAGAGGGAGAAGAAGTGATGGATCAGGACAAATATGGTGTATGGAGAGCAGAAGAGCTAATAATTGTGTTTTGGGAGTTGATGGTAAGATGAATTGATGCAAAAATTTAATAATACAAATGATGCTGACTATGTAATAGTATACATGTGATTATATGTTATGAAAATGAAAAAATTAAAATTTTTACTAAAAAAATCCCTTGCCGGACAATTCTAGGAATTGAAATCCACACATCCTAAAGCTTTCAAGATAAGCAAGGGGTAAAATGCAACCGGTTTGGACCGGTTCGCCTGAACCAGTAGTAAAAATGCTACCAGTTCACCCAAACCGGTAGTTTAAAAAATGCTACAGGTTTGGGCAAACTGGTATTTTCAATAATCAGCTATGATGCATGATTTATATTAGCTAGAATCATCAGACTTCCTGCTTGGTAGCTAATCTAAATAGCTGGCACAGCAGATTCCATCCCCCCACTGTTCTACTTACCTTTGCAGGCTTGCTTGGTAGCAAGCTCCGCCCACCCACACAGACATCATCACATCTCTGTGCATGCACCCGTGCTCACATTTGCAAACCGGTATCGAAGGTAAGTTGATTTCACCCCTGCTTTCAAGATTGAGAAACACTGCTCTAGATGCTTATCTAATTATGTCTTCAATAAATGCAGATTTATCCCTTTTATTTGATTGCTTTAAAAGAAAATTAGTTCTGCTTGCTTAGAAGAAGAGTAAAGAACAAGAAGATTATTTTTCCTTAAATTCTTTTACTTGTTAGTCCTTAACTCAGTTATTCAGAAAGAGGTTATTGCAATAAGAGACAAGCTTTCTTCTTACTCCTGAAGCTGAAAATTTAAATGGTGATCATCCTGACAGGTGTGCAAAGATTGGTGGTCCCTTCTGACCTCCAATGATAGAGAAGAAAGCTAAGGTACTATGGTTGCCATGTGCAACTACATCATTCTGTCTGTATTTTGCTGAGGTCAGCAGTACTTTAATGCCTTTTGTTATTGTTTTCTCCCATAGAAATCCTTGAATTGTGAACCCTGGGCAGATACAATGGCTACACACAGCCTTGAGGCTGAAAATGCACGAAAGCAGCTGTGACTTTCAATTGCTTACTATATGTTGAAAGATTAAATTATAAGCATTTCACTATTACCTATTGGCCAGTACTGGGTCCAAAGTCATCTCCTGACAATCTTTGTTCTGCTCCCAAATCTTTTTTCTATTCCCTTTCTTGATATGACAATTTATTTTCTTGCCACCACGTGAAATTTAAGCCTAACTGGCAATGTAGGTGTTTAGCTGGGAGGATGAAGTTAGGGGGCCTCTCCTGCTCTCATTGGCTCTATGCTTCGAGATTTACACCAGCCACTCGCTGTTTTGAAACCTGCCTTCCCCTCTGCTACATTATGAACATAGCAACAGAGCATAGAATTCATTGACCTAACACTCTCAAACATAGTTACAGGTGGAGTTATTTGAACCATCTGTCAGTGAAATGATACAACCAGGATAGACTGGAGCTTTGGTGTGATTCCTGGTGTAGTCTTAAGCCTGCCTCCTTAGGTATGGTAAGATGATTCCTGTTTAAATACCTGTCAATTTTCTGGAAATGGCAAGTGAGACACTTGTTGCCATGGTGACCATTAAGAGTTCTGAATCAGATGTGAGGTTGCCATGGAAACTGCAACCCAGCTCCTAGGAGGTGGTGTGGACTTCTTTCTCTGTTTTCCCTGTATATGCAGAGAAAGGCCCTAAAGCCCCATCCTGTTTTATGCTAGCCACTGATTGCTACTGCAGTGACTAAGCTTTCAGGTTCTTTCATTATTAAGAGACTGTGGAAGTTTTTGTTACCCTAAAGGAACATTTTTTTACTTAATAGTATATACATTGTGTCTTAAATTTAAGCATCTCCTAATCACGTTTTACTAACATTTCTTTTTAATTGATAATGAAAAATAAATAGAATAACACTTCATTTTTTGCACAAAATAATGTTTGTTCCTTTTTATTCCGTGTGTGAACATTCCTGTATTTCAAAGACTTATTTAATCCAATCTTCTGCTCAGTAAAGGACCAGCTAACATCTTGCACACAGATGGCCATTTGACTTCTGGTTAGGCACTATCTGTGAAGCAGTGGTGGGATTCAGCCAGTTCGCACCTATTCGGGAGAACCGGTTTGTAACTTTCTAAGTAGTTCAGACAACCGATTGTTGGAAGAAATCTCTTTTTGTTTTTCCCCACTTTACAGGGCTAATCCTGTAAGAAAGGCAGGAAGGAAACATTCTGGTGTTGTTTCTAGCCTAATCCTTATTGCCCTGCTTACAGAAACTGCCTTTCCAGTTAACCCTTATTACATTGTAACAGCTAAGGCGAAACGCCCATCGACCTGAGTGACCTTGAGTTGGCCAAGCCCACCCAGTCACAGGACAAGCCTACCTATCCAGATAGTCATTAGGGCAGAGAACCGGTTGTTAAATTATTTGAATCCCACCACTTCTGTGAAGGAACATCTACCACTTCACAAGACAAACTATTGCACTGAATGACAGTGTTACTGTCAGGAAATTCTTTCTGATATCTATCCCAAATATACCTCCCTAAAGTTTCAATCCATTGGTTCTACTCTCTGGGGTGACAGAACAAGTTATCTTCCTCCTATATAGAGGGGTGGGCTTCAAAAATTTTAGCAACAGGTTCTCTGCCTGGTTGCTGGGTAGGTGTGGCTATGGTGGCCACGCCTAGTCGGCCTTCTGCACCATGACGGGGTGGGACAGTTTCCCCCTGCCTGAGCCTCCTCACGGGCCCTGTATTTACCTGGCATCTCAAGTCCCTGCATGGGGACTGTGTGGGTGGGGCTAGACAGGAGTGGGATTTGTAGGTTCTCCGAACTGGGCAAATTCTTAGCTAGAGATTGTCCTAAAACCATACAAACCTACAGCAGCCCACCCCTGCCTACATATGACAATCCTGAAGAGTTGGTAACATGCTTGCTCTCAGTCTTCTCTTCTGCAGGTTAAACATATTCAACCCCTTCACTGTTCCTCCCTGGGCCTGGTTGCCTATTTCTTCACCATCTTACTCCACTGTGGCACAGTCATATTTATCTCTTGTTCTAGACATAATACTATACATGGACTTTGGCTGGTCATACCCTGTTTCTCTGAAAATAAGACCTCTCTGGACCTCTCTGGATAATAAGCCCAATTGGGTGTTTGAGCACATGCGCATGTGCGAGAATCGGAATGGCGGCCAGGGCTCCTTCGTCGCAGAAGACCTGACGGAAAAAGCTTTGGGAGCCCGTGGAACCAGCCTCTTACTGCCTCTGCCAGGGTCCTCCGGGATGACAGGAATTCGGAGGACTTGTACGGGCCACGAGCTGAGGGAAACCGACGCCTTCTGCTGATCTGGGGCTTCAGACTCCCCGACGCGGCTGGGCGTCCTTGCCGGCGGGCGCAGCGGCCGCAGCGGCCGCATGGTCATGGTGGAAGCGGAGGCGACGGAGGGCATTTCGCGGCGGCTCCGGCGGCTTCGGCAGCGGCTGGGCACCCTTGGCGGCGAGTGCAGCGGTCTTATGGTGGCACTGGGAGCGGAGACGAGTGAGGGCGTTTCGCGGCGGCTTCAGCAACGGTGGGGTTTTTTGGCCCCTTCTTTACAAGCTCTGAAGCCTGGCGAACAGCTTGGCGGACAGCTCGGAGAGCTTGGGGAATTTATGGTGACTCTGACTGGGTTGATTATTTATCACCGTTGTTTGGAGTTGGGAAATTCAAACGGGGGCTTTGTCCGGCCTAGGCGAAGCGGGCGGCTGACTGGGTGTGCCGTGGCTGGAGCCTCTTCCGGATGCCTCCCCCCCCTCCATATTTAACTCAGCTTCACAGCGACACCATTGCCTTCAACAACATTGCTCCCCTTACCAATGCTGTCCCTTTTACCAACGCTGCTACTGGTACTATTACTACTCTTTCCAGCAACATAGCCCCCTGTTCCAGCATTGTTTCCTTTACCAACGCTGCCTTATTCTTCAACGCTGCTCTTTCTATCAACGCTGCCTTTTTTACCAACATTGGTTCCCTGCCGCCTCGGACTTTGCTTACCAGATTTCCCTCACCCATAGACCTAGGCCCTATGATCCTGTTTGTCTTAGCCCTGACTATTACCATCATTACTACTGGTTTCTATCCCCAGAAGGAAACTTTGGTCTGGGCTGTGGATGGACAGCTGATGGCAACAAACTGAACTCGCACTTTAAAATTTTTAATCAATTGCGCAACTATTTTAGCTCTCATTCCTTCTTTTCTTTCATCTTTTTCTTCTTTCTTTGTACGGGCTATGCATGAGGTACGTATGAGATGAATGAATGTCCCACTTTTATGATTATATTGTTGTAAATTTTGTGTTTTTTAACTATTACGTGGGGACTGTTTGGGGGAGTGTATGAGTATGTGTGATTCGGAGGACCTGCCGGGAGTTGCGGGGGCTACGGGGGTGGTTGAGGGGACCAGAGACACGGGAGAGGGTCGGGGTATTGCGGTCGTAACAGGGAGGGGCAGATACGGCGGGGACTTCAGGGCAGGCCATTACCGGGGAAGGAGGGTTCGCTACATTACAGAGATCCCTCCTTCCGGCCCTGGGAGTCCCACTCCAAGACCAGATGGCATAAGTAGTCAGGACCCTGGTCTCAGGCTGTTGTCGCTAAATGCCAGGTCTGTTGTTCATAAAGCTCCTCTCGTCCGGGACTTAATTTCAGACGAGAGGGCAGACCTGGCATGTATTACTGAAACCTGGCTGGGCCCAGAGGGAGGAGTCCCCCTTGTAGAGCTGTGCCCAGAAGGATTTCAGGTGCTGCATCAGCCGAGAGCCCAGGGAAGGGGTGGGGGTGTGGCCGCCGTTATCCGGGAGTCGTTAGTTCCTCGTAGGGTCCCTGCTCCGGAGATTGTCGGGTGTGAGTCTTTGCTGTTAAAGTTGGACCTCAAGGGTCAAGTGGGTTTGCTGCTAACGTACCTGCCTCCCAACAGCGTTGCAGCAGCCCTCCCCTCGCTCCTCGAGTCGGTAGCCGAGCTGGCAGTTGAGTTCCCTAGGTTGATGGTCCTGGGGGACTTTAATTTGCCGTCGCTCGGTGAAAACTCTGATGGGGCGCAGGAGTTCATGGCTTCCATGACAGCCATGGGCTTGACCCAAGTAATTTGAGGCCCAACCCACTCAGCGGGACACATGCTTGACCTTGTATTTCTCTCGGAGCAGTGGATTTATGATCTTGGTCTGAGGGGGAGCGACATCATACCCCTGTCGTGGTCAGACCATTGCCTACTGAGGCTCGACTTCCGGAGGCCAAACCCCCACTGTAGGGAGGAGGAACCGACCAGGTGGTTCCGCCCCAGGCGTCTTATGGAGCCGTCAAGGTTCCAGACAGAGCTTGGGGTTATTCCTGACACTTTCGCCCACAGTCCGGTGGAGACTCTGGCTGCTGCGTGGCACTCGGCAGCGTCGGAGGCCCTCGACCGGATTGCGCCACTGCGGCTCCTCCGAGGCAGCGGATCCCGGAGACCTCCTTGGTTCACCGAGGAGCTCCGGGAGATGAAGCGCCGGAGGAGATGCCTAGAGCACCGTTGGAGGTCCGATAAGTCCGAATCGAACCGAGCAATGGTAACCACCTGCACCAGGGAATATACTAGAGCACTTAGGGCAGCAAAAAGATCGCACATAGCCACCCTGGTTGCATCCGCTGAGTCCCGTCCAGCCGCCCTGTTCAGGATAACCCGCTCCCTATTGAACAAAAGGGAGGCGGGGGAACCCCTGCAGGGCAGAGCTGAAGAATATGCCCAATTCTTAGCGGACAAAATTGCTCGGTTTCAGTCGGACTTGGACTCCACACCTGCAGTTCCAGCCGAGGCACAGGGGGACCAAGTAGAACAGCTCTGGGTTGAGTTTCAGGACGTTACCCCCGGGGATGTGGACAAGGCCATGAGAGCTGTAAGTTCCTCCACCTGTGTTCTGGATCCGTGTCCCTCATGGCTGGTTACTAACTGCAGTGAGGTGACACGAGGCTGGATCCAGGCGGTTGTAACCGCCTCCCTTCGGGAGGGGAACTTCCCCGCCGCACTGAAAGCGGCGGTGGTGAGACCCCTCCTGAAGAAACCATCCTTGGATCCAGCTGTTCTTAACAGCTATCGCCCGGTCTCCAACCTTCCCTTCTTGGGGAAGGTTGTTGAGAAGGTGGTGGCCTTCCAGCTCCAACGGTCCTTGGAGGAAGCAAACTATCTAGACCCCTTCCAGTCAGGCTTCAGACCCGGTTACAGCACAGAAACCGCTTTGGTCGCATTGATGGATGATCTTTGGAGAGCCAGAGATGAAGGACATTCCTCCATCCTGGTCCTCCTTGACCTCTCAGCGGCTTTCGATACCATCGACCATGGTATCCTTCTGCGACGACTGCGGGAGGTGGGAGTGGGAGGCACCGTGCTACGGTGGTTCTCCTCCTACCTCTCGGACAGGTCGCAGTCGGTGTTAGTGGGAGGGCAGAGATCGTCCCCTAGGCCCCTAAATTATGGGGTGCCGCAGGGCTCGGTCTTATCCCCCCTACTATTTAACATCTACATGAAACCGCTGGGAGAGATCATCCGCAGGCACGGGATTAGATACCATCAATATGCGGACGATACTCAATTGTATCTGTCCGCCCCGTGCCAAATCAATGAAGCGGTTGACGTGATGAGCCGGGGCCTTGAGGCCGTCACGGACTGGATGAGGGTTAACAAGCTTGTGCTCAACCCAGAAAAGACCGAGTGGCTGTTGTGTTTTCCTCCCAAAGATTTGGCCAATATTCCAACACTCAGGCTGGGGGGTCAAATTTTACACCCCTCAGAGAGGGTCCGCAACTTGGGAGTCCTCCTGGATCCACAGCTGTCATTCGACCACCACTTAACGGCTGTGACCAGGGGGGCATTCGCCCAGGTACGCCTGGTGCGCCAGTTGCGACCCTACCTGAATCGGGAGGCTCTCACAACAGTCACTCGGGCCCTTGTGACCTCTAGGCTGGAATACTGCAATGTGCTCTACATGGGGCTGCCCTTGAGGAGCATCCGGCGACTTCAGCTAGTGCAGAACGCAGCCGCGCGAGTGATTGCGGGTGCACCTCGATTCACCCGCATAACACCTATCCTCCGCGAGCTGCGCTGGCTACCTGTCGATCTCCGGATGCGCTTCAAGGTGCTATTAATCACCCATAAAGCCCTACATGGCAGTGGATCTGGATACTTGAGAGACCGCCTTCTGCCAATTACCTCCCTGCGACCTATAAGATCCCATAGACTAGGCCTCCTCCGCATTCCATCGGCCAGCCAGTGTCGGCTGGCAACTACAAGGAGGAGGGCCTTCTCAGCAGTAGCCCCGACCCTTTGGAACGAGCTCCCCGTGGAGATTCGTACCCTCTCCACCGTCCAAGCCTTCCGCATAGCCTTGAAGAACTGGCTCGCCCGTCAGGCCTGGGGATAAGGATCGTTACCCCGCCCGAATGATGAATGTATGTTGTTTATTATTTTATTATATGTTGTTATCGTAATGTTGTATTCCCCCCTTCCTGGTTTTCTGTGAGCCGCCCTGAGTCCCCTCAGGGAAAAGGGCGGCCTACAAATGCTAATAAACCTAAACCTAAACCTAAAACCTAAATAAACCCTCCGCTGAAAATAAGCCCTCCTTGAAAATATTGCAACACAGCAGCAGCCATGAGGTGATGACCCTCACTGCCTCCTGCACCTCAAAAATTAACAAGACCTCCCCGAAAATAAGGCCAAGTGCCTATTTCGAGGGTCAAACATGGTAGTCATATTTAAGTACGATCAAGTCTATGATTTCCTAGAATATATACACTGGATGAATAAAGCAACCAAACAAATGTGCTATTTTGTACTTTTAACAGACAATAAATTAATTATGTTTAAATTTGTATAACCCATTGTTTTACAGTTTCACAAAGAATGCATTGCTTTCACTGGATAAACAATAGAGCTTTATGGAGTTTTTAAAAGATAGTTGCATGAAAGCAGCTATGATTGAATCAGATCAGTCATCTTCAAATAATTTTGGAAAGGTTCAAAGATGATTTAGAGCCTCAGTTGACTTTCTCATTTTGCAGTCTTGAACATTTTTACAGTCCCTCCCCCCCATTATATGGTCAAACCTTGAGTGATATGATAAATTCTTTAAGTTGTTGACCAATTAAATGTATAAGGATGGATGAGGAGGCAGTATTTTATTATTATTATTATTATTATTATTATTATTATTATTATTATTATTATTATTATTATTGTTGTTGTTATACAATTGTATCACAGCGGCCAGTTGTTTCGCCGGATTTGGCATTGGTTACTAGTCGGGCCCCACCTAGGGGCCTAGGACGTCGTAACGTATTTTCGTAATATACGTGCAGATCCAAGCAGTGCGGCTTTTTGCATTTGACTGATGGTGATTTTGTCAATTTTTAACTGTTTTAAATGTAATTCCAGTAATTTTGGAATAGCACCCAGTGTGCCAATTACCACTGGAATTACCACTGCTGGTTTGTGCCATAGTCGTTGAATTTCGATTTTTAAGTCCTGGTATCTTGCGATTTTTTCATGTTCCTTCTCGGCAACCCTGCTATCACCTGGTATTGCGATGTCTATGATTGTGACCTTATTTTTCTCAACCAGTGTGATGTCTGGTGTATTATGCGCCAGTATTTTGTCGGTTTGTATATGGAAATCCCACAAGACCTTGACCATCTGATTTTCAGTGACTTTCTCAGGCTGATGTTCCCACCAGTTTTTTGCTGTTTTGATATTATAATTTTTGCACAAATTCCAATGGATCATTTGTGCTACTGAATTGTGCCGCAATTTATAATCAGTCTGCGTGATTTTTTTACAGCAGCTGAGTATGTGATCAACAGTTTCATCAGCTTCTTTGCAAAGTCTGCATTTGGCATCATCAGAGGATTTTTCTATTTTGGCCTTAATGGCATTTGTACGGATAGCTTGTTCTTGCGCAGCCAGGATTAGTGACTCTGTTTCTTTCTTTAATGTTCCTGTTGTTAACCATAACCAAGTTTGTTCACTGTCCACTTTATCTTTTATTTTTTCCAGAAATTGGCCATGCAGTGCTTTGTTCTGCCAACTCTCCATTCTTGATTTTATCACATCTTTTCTGTATTCTTGTTTCTTCTGTTGGGCCTTCAGTAGATTTTTGTTCTTTACTTCGATTAATAGATGTTCTTGATTTTCTTTTAAATAATCAGCCAGTCCATGTTTTTCTTCTTCAACTGTTTGCTTCACTTGTAATAATCCTCTGCCACCTGATTTTCGGGGCAGATATAGTCTATCAGTATCACCACGTGGATGTAAACTGTAGTGCATTGTCATTAGTTTCCTGGTTTTTCGGTCCAAAAGGTCCAAATCAGCTTGTGTCCAGTTAACTATACCAGCTGTGTATCTTATAACTGGTATTGCCCAGGTATTTATGGCCTTGATTGTATTTCCACCATTCAATTTAGATTTTAAAATTTTCCTAACTCTGTTGGTGTACTCTCGTCTGACAATAGTTTTTACTTCTCCATGCTTGATGTTATCCAACTGCAGAATGCCTAAGTATTTGTAGGCTTCATTTTCTTTGCATTTAATTAATTGGCCATTGGGCATTTCAATTCCCAATGCCCAATTGCCCCTTTTTATGGATACAGTGGCGCATTTTTCCATGCCAAACTGCATTGAAATATCGGTGCTGAATACTCGGACTGTGTTTGTCAATGATTGGATTTCTATTTCTTACTTTCCATAGAGTTTCAAATCATCCATATATAGTAAATGCGAAATTTTTTCAGCTTCTTTGGCTGTTTGGTAGTCTAATTTCATTTTTTTAAAGATTACTGATAGTGGGATCATTGCGATGATGAAGAGAAGAGGTGAAAGTGAATCATCCTGGAAAATTCCTCGCTTGATATTAACCATTCCATAGATCTCATTCCCTACCGCCAACTCAGTTCTCCATTGTTTCATCGCCTTTTCAGTAAAGGATGTAATATTTTTGCTAATGCCAGTTGTTTCTAAGCATTTTATGATCCAACTATGTGGCAGTGAGTCAAATGCCTTTTTGTAATCAATCCAGACCATATTCAAGTTCGTTTTTCTGTTCTTACAATTTTCTAATATCATTTTATCAATTAGAATTGATAAAATGATCTTTTGTGCCCCTGCTCCTTCTTTTGTTGTCCTTCTTTAAACTGATCTTTTGTGCCCCTGCTCCTTCTTTTGTTGCCTTTTTGCTCTACTGGCAAGATGTTGTTTGTTTCCAAATAATCCATCATGTTATCTGCAATAATGCCTGTGAGTAATTTGAAGGTTGTTGGCAAGCATGTTATTGGTCTGTAGTTTTCAGGTGTTGTTCCTTTAGTTGCATCTTTCTGAATCAAGTATGTTTTTCCAGTTGTCAACCATTCATCAATTTGGCCCTTTTGTAAAATTTCATTCAGTTGCCTGGCCAATATTGCATGTAAACTGGTCAGATATTTGAGCCAGAAACCATGTAATTGGTCCTTTCCAGGTGATGTCCAATTCTTTACCTTTTTAACTCAATTTTTGACCATCTCAGTTGTTATTTCTAATACTTGCATTTGTTTGTTGCCAATGCTTTTCTCAAAGTCATGTATCCACTTTGCTTCCTTGTTGTAGTCCTTTGCATTTTCCCACAATTCTTTCCAGAATTCAACTGTGGCCTGTTTTGCTGGTTTTTCACTTTTGGTGTCAACATTCACATTAAGACTTTGATAAAAACGCCGTTGGTCTGATTGAAATTGCTGATTTTGTTTATATTGGATGATTCGTGCCTCATATCTTTCAATTTTTCTAGCTGTTGCTGTTATCTGCTGTTTTACAATCTCTACAGCTTCATTGATGTTTCTTGTATCCAATTATTATTATTATTATTATTATTATTATTATTATTATTATTCTCTTGATGTAATATGTTTAGGCTGGGTCATTTCTAGATAATTGTGATTTTTCTGTTGCTGATATTTTATCTGGTGATCTTTCTCTTGTATGATCTTCTAGCTATCTTATATCCATACCTTTTTTCATTACTCTTAACTCTCATTCTATTTGTCTGACCTTTAATATAATCCTGTAAGTCTCTGATGCCTGATGAGTGTGGAGTAGAAATGACTGGAAACCTATCAGCAGTTCTTCACTGCTTTCAATTCAACTCCTTCCTTCTCCCATTAAAATAAAGTAAAATAAAATAAGGCAAAATCCTTTGGGTTTTTTTTTTAATACTACATGTCTGCTTCAGTATTGACTTCTGAGTGATTTTCCCCCAAGTAGATTTGAGTTTGGATACATGCCATTAGACTGCAGATATATAATTAATTTCTTTATATTATAGTGTATTATATCTGTACTTATATAGTTTTTAGATTTTTAAGAAGTAATTTTAGATGTTTTAGTAGCATCTAATTTACAGGAGTAACCTTGTCAGTGAGTTATACCAACAAGTTTGCCAGTCTCCAATCAGTCAATCAATGATGGCTTTTCAATCCTTAGTACTGTAAGAGCTTATTTTAAAAACTGTGTTATAAAGTTTTAATTGAATTGGAGTAAGTCACCTTTTGTATTTTATACACAAAACTTTTGTATAAGCTATGACAGACAGTTTAGAGTAGGGGTGTCAAACTCACATCATCATGGCGGCATCACATGATATATCAGGACTTTTTTTCCCTTTGCAAAACTGGGTGTGGGTGTGGCCAGTGCGTGATATATCCGGCCCATAGGCCGGAGTTTTGACAGCCCTAGTTTAGAGCTACAACTTGGCTTTCCTAATTTCTGCTAATGCCTTACAAAATCACAGAAGAAATAATGAAAGAAATTATTGTGGTAAAACTTCTGCTGCTATGTGCACCTTGACAGTATACAATCTATTATCAGATTTTGGAGAAGGAGGAGGAAGAGGCAAAGAGGGAGGAGGAGGAAAAAGCATTTTGATGCTTCCCCATTTTAGCTTATGGTTTGATATTTAAATCAAATTCCAAATTGATTTGAATTGCATCTTGTCACGTTTGAAACTCAGATTTCATAGCTGAATTTAATTTTGTGTCTTTGGTCTCAAAGCCAAATTGAATTTGGCAGATTCTCATGATCCTAATGCACAATATAAGTACAATATTGTTTTTGGTATTATTTTTGGCAAAAGTAGAACTATTCATTACGTTTGAATTGTGTATATTTGCTCATAAGCTAGAGTTTCAAAAACTTCAAATATTCTGAAAGTATGTGATCTCTTTATATGAGGGGAAAAGTGCAGGCATGTGTATTAGCTTTATTCTTTTTGTTAGTGAAAGGCTTTTGGCAACTTAATGATGAAGTGATAATAATTTAGAAAAATGAATGCACATACTGGTGATCTTCAAGTAAATTTGCAATCTCTCTCTCTCTCTCTCTCTCTCTCTCTCTCTCTCTCTCTCTCTCTCTCTCTCTCTCTCTCTCTCTCTCTTTCTCTCTCTTTCTCTCTCTCTCCCTCTCTCCTCCCCTCCACTTGCCTTCTCCCAATTGATTTAATGATTATTTTTTAAAGAAATTCCTGGGTAACTTGTCAAAGTTGGGGCTGTTCTAGGATTTCAAATATTTGGTAATGAAGTGATGTCATCTAAAAAGGCAGGGACAAAATCTTTTAGCACATAAGCTGTTTTGGGGGGAGGGTAGTTGGGGGGCATTGAAATTATGATGATGGGAAAAACTCATCCTTCTCTGTCCAATTTCTATTCTTTATTTTTGGGGAAAGAGGAACATCCTGCTGCCAAAATTTGCCCACCATGTTGCTAAAAGTTGGCAGTACAGCCTTTCCATATCTTTTTAAAAATATGCTTGTCCTATCCAACAAAGGAAGTTTATAGCAATAGCAGTAACACTTAGACTTATATACCACTTCACAGTGCTTTACAGCCCTCACTAAGCGGTTTACAGAGTCATCATATTGCCCCCATTTTACCCACCTCAGAAGGATGGAAGGCTGAGTCAACTTTGAGCCTGGTGGGATTTGAACTGCCAAATTGCAGTCAGCCAGCACTCAGCAGAAGTAGCCTGCAGTACTACACTCTAACCACTGCACCACTGAAGCTCTATAGCAGGTTTTTTTTACAAGTAAACTTTTCATACACTGGAGATTCCATTATTGATGCTAGAATAAAATTTTCCATTATACTTTCCGTGACAGCAATTAAAATATTGTGCTATTCTTCAGTGTATATGATCTTAGGAAATTGTTAGAAATTCTTTAGAGAACATAGAGATCAGTGTGTTCTATTTTTTCTTGAATATTTAGATAGGTGGTTTTATCTTTGAAGATTTACTTAGAAATTAATTTATTAAGGTTTATTTCAATAACTGAGAAAAGATGCCCATAACTTTAAACTTTTTTTTGCTGTTATGCTGGGATGTTGCTACAGAAAGTCATTTAGCTTTATGATCCATTCCAGCAGCCTGGAAAACACAGTCCCCACTGTGAGAGAGGAGGCAGTTTAACATCACTCTCAATGAACATTTCACCTCTGTTGCCATCCACTTGCCATAATACTGGTTCTGCCAATATTCAGTATTATCCATATTTAGGAGCAAAAACTGACCAGACTAAAAATTTTTTTTAGTATAACTTAAAGCATTTAAAAACCACCAGCAGATGGCCTGCCTAATTTGCTATGATATTCAGAACCTAAATTTAAAGGAATAATTGTGGCTCTAATGACTAAAATATAGAACAAATTATTCATCTGAACAGTTGGATATTTTTATTATGAAATGTCTTCATGATTCCAAATAATGTGTCATATCAGTTGAAGGTGGTGTGTTCTCCAACATTAATATGGACATACTGAATGAAACTAACACAATCTGTAAATATTTGTGTACCTGTACAATTCAAATGAAAATATATAATAAAATTACCAATACAATTCCTGTATTTTTTTTCTCTCGTGGCATAAGATATTATAGTTTTGATGTCACTGAATATTTTGGGTTTATTTTTTTTTACTGCTGTCTTTCTTATTCATATACCAACTTTAGCTAGAGTTCAAGACACATGTTTCTTTTTGCTTTTTGTTGGTGTTGTTTGTGTGTCAAGATTGACATGTCTACAACATTAGTGTTTATCTTGATTTAATATCTCATCAAATCCCTGACTTTCCTGTAGTCATCCTATTGTGCTATTAAATGAAACATGTCTTGCACCTGATGTAAGATTTAAACTTCTGCCTTCTGAAGCCTTGGGCTGAAACAAATGAGGAAAATAGGCAGTGGCTCATGAAATATGTACAATAAATTAAACAATAGTCTTTCTTTTGAAATAGTTAGAGGGTACCACAAAATTAATTGCATGCCAAAGAAATGAGATTCAGGTCTCTTAAATTGCAGCTTTATTTCTGTTTTCATAGATTCTTTCTATCTGCTTACATAACTGGATATGGGGAAATTTATTAGAATAGAATGCCACATCTTAATAGAAAAAATAAATGATTTCTCTTCTTAATTGATTTGAAATTCTTTTCTTCAAATAAATTGGGGAAAACTGTTTCTGAAAGGCTGTGAAGGGGCAGCTATTTCAGTGTTAGTTGCCTATTGACTTTTTTTTAGCTAAATCTAGTAGAATTCCTTAGCAATTATATTGCAGAAGAAAAACGCAAATAAAAACCAAAAACTCTTTTCAGTATAAATACACAAAGTAAGTGTCATTTCTTGGAATGCTGGTTAACTGATAGATACTCCCTGTTTTTAGATTTATAGATTTTTATCATTGTTTGGGATACAAAAGTTGAAATCAGACTAAAAAATAATCAAGCAGAAATTACATACATTCTTCATTTGATTGCCTTTAGACATTATCTAGTTCTATGCATTTAAATTGAACATATTTTTCCCCAAAAGTGATTATATTTCTTATTCAAGTTAACATTTAAGATGGTTGAAGGCTTCAATGAATTTTACAGGATGAACTTTATATCACTAAAAAGTTCCTGACTAATGGAACTATGAAAAAGTTTGCATCCCTGGCATGTACGTTTAAAGTTTATTAGTGGCTTGCTTTTATATGTATATGTATCAGTGGGTTCTGATCAGTTCTGGAGAACCGGTAGCGGAAATTTTGAATAGTTTGTAGAACCGGTAAATGCCATTTCTGACTGGTCCTGCCCACATCTATTTTATGCCTCCTGAGTCTCAGCTGATCAGGAGGAAATGGGGATTTTGCTGTATCCTTCCCTTGGAGTGGGGTGGGAATGGAGATTTTACAGTATCCTTCCCTTGCCATGCTCACCAAGCCATGCCTATCAAGCCATGCCATGCCCACCAAATCACATCCACAGAACCAGTAACAATTTTTGAATCCCACCACTAATATATATGTTCCCCCCCCTCTCTGTGTGTGTATGTTTGTGTGTGTGCGTGTCTCAGCCCTAGAAAAGAGGAAATGGTAAACCAGTTCTAAAATCTTGCCAACAAAACATTGGCTGTTGCCATGAGGTAAAAGTAGCTTAAACTTTTAGGCAACCCTAAATAAAAAACCCACCACATCTACTATGTACCCTAAATGGTGTGATGACACATCTTGGAAACTTGGACATTTGGTCTTGTACCAGGGGTGAAATTCAGCAGGTTCTTACAGGTTCTGGTGAACTGGGAGTGGAAATTTTGAGTAGTTTGGAGAACCGACAAATACCACCTCTGACTGGCCCCAGAGTGGGTAGGGAATGGAGATTTTACAGTATCCTTCTCTTGACATGCCCACCAAGCCACACCCACAGAACCGGTAGTAAAAAAAATTGCATTTCACCATGCGTTTTACTAAAGCATATTTTTATTGAGAATGTTTCTAGGGTGCATTCAGGACTCCCCTTCCTCAACAGGGGTTAGATGAGTGAGGGCATGCTGTTATATTTATACTAATTGTTACAAGTAGCCAGACAGATAAAGACACCACTCTCAATGGTGAGAGTGATTTTCAATATAGGAATCCACAAAGATTGCGAAGTAACTTTTTGTAAATGTCTATGGAGATTCTCAGTCATCCAGGTCATGACTGTCCCAAAGATGCTTTTTCAAGAGGCAACTGGACTTCTGGTTTTTCTTTGAGACATTTTACTTCTCATCCAAGAAGCTACTTCAGCTGATGAAGAAGGATGGATGAAAAGCAAAACATCTTCAAAGAAAAATCAGAAAGTCTAGTTGCCCCTTGAAAAAGCACTTCTGGGATAATATTTTTTTAAGTGCATCACATTTAGAATTATAAGGCTTACTGAGTTGCACATTATCTCAATGTAGTAACCCTTTTTATAGAACAGGGATGTCAAACTGGTGGCCCACAGGCCAGCTGCATCACATGCAGGCCACACAGACACTCCTGCTTCACAAATGGGAGAAACATCACGGAACATCACGTGATGGCAACACGACGCAGCGAGTTTGACACCCATGCTATGGAAGTATATCTTAAATATGTAAAGGGGGAAAAGACCGCATAACACTCTGTCATTATTGTGCAGGATCTCTACTGTATATATTTTGCTACTTGACTTTAGGTGTGTTTTAAGGCATTTCTTGTTATTCAATCTATCAATCACCTCTGGCTGTTCCTGACAAAAGGATATCAGTTTACTAGGATTGGTTGTGATACCTCCAGCACTGAGGTTTTATAAACTCATGTTTCTGTTATAAGGGTTAGCATGCAGCTGCCTTTCTTCAGTCAGCTTCTTTTCAATTGCCTTCAGGGTTTCCAAGCAATAGGAGCTTCTCCAAAGACACTTTCTTTTGCATTATGTGTCCAAAATATTTAAACTTTAGCTTCATTGTCTTGCTTTTGAATAAACAGGCTGATTTTTCTTTATTTTGTACTTAAGGATTTGCCCTTCTTGGAGTTCAAGAGACACTAAACAATTTTATTCAGCTTTTTAAAATAGCATTTTGTATGTGGTAGCTTTCACAGTCATATATTACAATTGGGAAAACCATGACTTTGACAATACACACTTCTGATACCTCTGCAATATAATATTTTGTCAGAATCTTCCTTCCAAGGAGCAGGGGTTGTTGTTTTTTTGGTTAAAGTAACTAACCTTGTGAATTTCCAAGTCCAGGAAGTTAAATCTGATACTACTATAACTTCTCCACTTATTTGGAATTGGAGTCTTTTGCTTTTTAAAAACATAAAATGCTTTTATTAGTGTACTACTACTACTACTACTACTACTACTACTACTACTACTACTACTACTACTACTTCTTCTTCTTCTTCTTCTTCTTCTACTACTACTACTACTACTACTACTACTATTACTACTACTACTACTACTACTACTACTACTATAATACCTCAATGATGGTAGCATAAAAGTATACATATATTCTAGTGAAAAAAAACCTGAAATATAAGGGGAAAAAAGGAAATAGGATATTTAAAATATATAATATATAATATTAATATTAAAGTAACTCATCTCCTAAAGTTATTATTAAACATATATTTAATCATTATTAAATGATTCAACAAACATATTGCATTGTCTTCTAATAGGCTATAAAGACATTTTGATAAATGATAAACATATTTTGAATCCATTTGGTAACAGCACAAGTGTAAATTTCTTTCTAGGTAAAATAAATGTCTTTAGGTTTGTAAATAGATTTTTTTAAATTGAAAAACGTAACAGAATAAGAACTAAAACAAACTGAAATAGACAAGAGAAAATGAAAAAGGCTGAAATCACAAAAAAAGCTAAAAGTGCAATAAGAGAAAAAAGTAGAAGAAAGTAGAAGAAAAAGATGTAGAGAAAGATATAAAAGTATAATGCTTATCTATTATTTCTTCATTGAGACCGTAATGGATAATTGGTGGAATATATTACAGTCCATAATCATCTAACTAATGTTACTGTTATATTTGGTCTGTAACTTGCACATTTAATAGGATTTTTCTCTGGCCTTAATAATATCATAGTGTGGGTCTCATAAAATGAAGGAGAATATCTAAGATAAAATGATGCATGATTAGCTTCTGATAATAAAGATGCCAATGAATCTAGAAAAATTCTATGCCATTAATTTGGAAAATTGGGGGACCAGATTCCCCCCAGTGTCATAGATTTAATTATTTCTTTAGTGACAATAATTGTGCTAATTTAATTTTATGTTCTTTAGAAATGTCTTTCAATTCAGTGTCTCCCAGGAAATGTCCACTTGTAGCAAAATATTGTGTGTGGGTATCTTAATTTCTTGATTTTGTTGTTTTAACCAATGAGCTAATAAACTTCCAGTTTCCATTATTTCTGACTGATATATTTCAAAGATTATTCAGATTATGTTCAGAATGTAATTGCTCCTATTTAACCTGAGTTGCCATAAATGCTTTATGAGATTCATTGGGTTTCTGGAATAGAACAAAAGTAATTTTTAAACAAACATTTCATTTTTGTTACAAAAAGTAACTTTGTAGGGCTTATATCTAGATATATTTTTACAGAGATGAAAGTTATTGTGCACTCAGGAATACATGCCCTTAATGTGCTTCATAGCAGTACAATATCTTTGTTTTGAATTTAATAAATGGCAAATATTCATCAATTTATTTGTGGGGCAATATTTGTATTTGAGAATGTGAAATGGCATTGAAATGCCAAAATATAATTATATATTGATAATTAAAAGAATATAATTTGGAGGAAATAGGAGTATTATTTGTGGGGATAGCAATAGCAATAGCAATATAGCAGTAGACTTATATACCGCTTCATAGGCCTTTCAGGCCTCTCTAAGCGGTTTACAGAGAGTCAGCATATTGCCTCCAACAATCTGGGTCCTCATTTTACCCACCTCGGAAGGATGGAAGGCTGAGTCAACCCTGAGCCGGTGAGATTTGAACCGCTGACCTGCTGATCTAGCAGTAGCCTGCAGTGCTGCATTTAACCACTGCGCCACCTTGGCTCTTGGGGATGCATGGTAATCAAAGCAATATTAAAATTAAGTACTTTCATAATCAAAATAATCACATTTTTGGAAATGGATGGCCTAGAATGAATGAATGACACACACAGATACACACACATATACATTCACATGTACACACACACACACATACAGCTTATATAATATAGCATTTATGTTCCACGTTAATTTTAGAGTTGCTATTGAACAAAATGGACCACATATTTATGCTGGTATATGATTATAATACAGTTTTGATTTGATTTGTAGCACATATTTTGGGGATGACATCTGGTTTAATTTCTCCATCTTGTTACAAATTTGTAACCAAATGGTCATAACACTTTTCAAGATAATTAATTTATCATTCCTCCTTTCCTTCCACACTCTTAAGTCTTCGCTGATTCTAAATCCTTCTGAATCTGAGTTTTAACATCTAAGCTTTTCATGAATCACTCGCATTTTGTAAGCCCATCAATCCATTCTCATTGATTGAATTTGACTATTATCTCAAAGACTGTCATTTCTTCTTGCTCAGATACTGAAACCAATAAATTTGGATTTTATATTAGTCTATCTAGTCTAGCAGGGAATGCAATAATAGATCCTCACATTTATCAAGATTTCAGTAGATTCCAAAGAATTAACTGTTATTTCTGGGTTAACAGTTTCCCTTTCATTGAGAGTCCAGCTCTAAACAAAAGGTGGAGAACTGCCAGAAATGAAGCATGACACCTAGAGCACTTGTGGGGGAAGATGAAAAGTGATTTTGACCAAACATGGATATGTGATAAGGGAGGTGAAGCATTCTTATTTTTCCTTGTCAATCAATAGCCTTGTATAGGCTACAAACTTCCTTCTAGAGGCAGGTCAATATTATGACCTTCTTCCTGGCAACTTTAATCAATTTCTACAGCATTTTTCTGAGAAAGTGGCTCTGATTTGCTAAAATTTTGATTCATCTCATATTGAGATTTGAATAGTGACTAGGGAACCATTTTGTTATGTTACCTGAAACTAATTTTAGTTCATGAACTCTGAAGAACTGGATAGGGTATTCTTTAGACAATCCAATTTCACCCATAGCTAGGATTCTTGGTTCTTGGTTCACATCTGGATCCAGAAAATTATCAGTGCTTTTATATGGGAAAGAAACTTCCCATAGTCAGTCAGTCAATCATCAACATCTATCTATCTATCTATCTATCTATCTATCTATCTATCTATCTATCTATCTATCTATCTATCTATCTATCTATCTATCTATCTATCATCTATCTATATCTAATATCTATCTGTCTGTCTGTCTGTCTGTCTGTCTATCTATCTATCTATCTATCTATCTATCTATCTATCTATCTATCTATCTATCTATCTATCTATCTATCCTCTATCTATCTATCCTCTATCATCTATCTATCTATCTATCTATCTATCTATCTATCTATCTATCTATCTATCTATCTATCTATCTATCTATCTATCTATCTATCTATCTATCTATCTATCATCTATCTATCCTCTATCTATTTATCCTCTATCTATCCTCTATCTATCTATCTATCTATCTATCTATCTATCTATCTATCTATCTATCTATCTATCTATCTATCATCTATCTAGTAATTAAAACTGTAAAAAAATATAAAAAGAAAGACAGGAAGTGTAAAGAAGTAGAAAGCTGTTCTGACCTAGGCTCCCTGAGAAAGCATAAATCACAATCTTAGTCTCAAAAACCTTCTTTTATTTAAACAGCGGTGAATTATGGTCATTCACAACCCATAATGATTCACAAACAGTCTGTAAAGAGTCCTACAGATGTCTGATCGAGTTGCCGCAGTCTTTCAGGATAATGTTTATAAGCACCCGCCTTTATCTCCCTCAAAATGCTGCCAGAGACCTAATTGCCAATTACTTTTGCAAGGCCAAATGTAGCACAGAGTAAAATAGGACTTCTTAGAGCTTAAACTGACTAGATGAACTAATTGCTTCCTGCAAAGACTCACATCCATTTGCTCCTCTTTTATGTCTTATGGGAGGGGCCAATCATCTCCAAGCCTCACTCCCAAGTCACCATTTTTGTCTTAACTGTTCTTGCCTTTTGGCAGCTCTCCCCCTGTGCACACTGGGAACAGGCTCACATTGTTCTTCCGCCTCGCTGATGTCAAACTTCGAAGGCTCCGGGCGCAGCACATAACTACCAGATGGCACTGGCCCCCTCTCTGCTTCCAATGCAGAGCCCTTGTCTGAGCCTTGTCCCAGACTTCAAGACTGGCACATGTTTCTCCCCAACCTTCTCACTGTCTGACTCTGCTGCCAGCTCCACAGGCCACCAGCGGACCACAACAAAAGTAAGACTGTAAATTAGAAAAAATAATAATTAAAGAAACTAGAATCAGAAAAAACACGTGACTTTTATTTTAGATATTTATAAATATTCTAATTATTCTTCCTCTCTTGTGGTATTAGAAAGATCCCTTCAGGCCCTTATTTAAACTTTTTACAATCACAACATCCATAAATTATCACATCACTTTTCCCCATTTCAGGAAAAAAGAAGAAGTCCATAAAATGTTTCCAGTCTTTCATAAAAATGTGTACTGTTTTGTTGTTGACCAACCAGGTCACTTTTGCCGTTTCCATCAGTTCTGACAACTTCACAACCCATTCCGCCATTGTGAAAATGTCAGTATTCTTCCATCACTACAGTAATAGATATTATAATATTGCTAAAGTTACCTTATACTGTATAAAATCCTTCTTCCATAAGTGGAACTGTACATTATCTTTTAGGAAGTTGTAGTTTGTCCCCTTCCAGAAACTATACCAGGATTCAGTACACTAAGTTGAATATTTGCTGGTCTCCTATCTTTCATTTTTTGGAGAAGGTTATTGAAACAGCGATAGCAGATCTATAGTAACTAGCACTAAAGAAGAAATGCTGTATTGACTCTGTTTAGTCATGATTACAGCCTAGCACGGTCTTGAGATATGATTTATGTCCAAAGTTTGATAGTTATATGTTTGACTCTCTGTGTAATAAAGTACAAGGCATCTTTTCTCTTGTGACTATCTATCGTCACACTTATTATTGCTAAACTTGCAATAAAATAAATCGTAAAATTGTGTAACAGTTAATCAATTCAGCAAATATCAAAAAGTATTTTGTATTCTGGAAGAAAGACAAACAATCTATACCATATAAAAATCAAATTGTACATTAAACATATTGTGTTAGGGTAATAGCAGTAGACTTAGCAGTAGACTTATATACCGCTTCATAGGGCTTTCAGCCCACTCTAAGCGGTTTACAGAGAGTCAGCATATTGCCCCCAACAATCTGGGTCCTCATTTTACCCACCTCGGAAGGATGGAAGGCTGAGTCAACCCTGAGCCGGTGAGATTTGAACCGCTGAACTGCTGATCTAGCAGTAGCCTGCAGTGCTGCATTTAACCACTGCGCCACCTCGGGTAATCTGGTTCATGAAAATTTGCCACATTATATCTTGACTAGAAACTTAAAGACCCTGAATCTGATCTCTGTTTTAAATCAAACTTCCTATCTCTCTGTACAGTTTTAATCAGGTTCAGAGGTGCTTCCAGTATGCTCTATTTGTTAGGGATATATCACACTAGAAGAATTCGACTTTCACTGATAAAAGTATAAAAAGAAGCAACTGACATCCCTGGAGAATTAATGTGATTGATGTGACTTGTGCTGAACAGGAGAAGATTGTTGGTGTGGTAGTATTTCATTCTACTAGATTTTACAAAAGAAAAGAGCCGTCACCCTTGAAATATGGAACAGTAATTTATGTTACCTAATTTGCTTTAGAATAGATGTTACATTTTCAGGATGTCAGTAACTGACTGATACACCTTATGAAATTAATATTTCTGAATTTTACATTTTGGTCCAAAGCACAGCAGATCTAACCTGTTTATGAACAACTCTCATATGTACTCTCAGACTTTATTGCTTAGCCCTGCAGAAGAGTATGAATGTTTTCATAATATACATTGCTTGTCACCGAAGAGTTTTTCTGGGAAAAGCTTTCTTTCCCTTAGAGTTACAAAGACTGCAGTCCTTAGAGTCAGCTATTGCAATAAATTGCAATATATTTTTTCTTAAAAGTTACACTGAGATTGGATTCAACACAAAGTGCCAAGCTTTAGTTAATTTGGCATTATTGTCATGTATACAGGTAGATCAGTATCATAATGTTATTGGAAATTCTGATATGTAAAATTTCTGATCCCACTTCAGAAATAGCGCATAAGAAAGCCTGTTCACAATTGGGAATCTCTGTAATGCATAATATGTAGCTCAATACAATGTAGGAAAACATCTATGGGAAAACATCTATGCCTCATTCCATACGGAACTAAGTATTATAATGGATGTGACTATTGTCTTTCCATTCTCCCTATAAATCATAATTTATTAAGTCCAACCTTTAAACTTCATACCATTGCTTCTCACAAATAGATCATATTAATGAGGAACTTTTTCACTAGATATTAAATATTGACAACTAAGCTTTAAAACTGATGATAGCTATGAAATTGCTATAAGTCCTTTTCTGAGCCCATTTATGCCTTGTCTTGGGGAGGGGGAGAGCACATATTGCTTCCCTCAATATTGGTGGCAAATTTCAGAGACTGAAAAGAAAGTCAGGGCTTTAAAACAGCAAATGAAATGTGACTTTTGATGTTCTCTTCTTTAAAAAAAAAGATGGTGAGGGATATTTTGTGACCTAGCCTGATTGCATACCAGTTTTCTTTAATAGCTCACTGTCACAACTTTTGAACCTTTTGTAAACAAGTCAGAAAAAAAACTAATTATTTATGTTTTATGACAGTGAGGTCATTATTACTGCTCAGGCTGAACTTCTGACATTCCTTCCAGATTCACCACCCTATTTTTTAAAAAATAACAGATTAACAGAATTGGAAGTGACCTTGTAGTTCATCTATTCCAACCCTCTGCCCAAGCAGGAGACCTTGCACCATTTCTCACAATGGCAGTCCAGACTTTTCTTGAAGGCCTCCAGTGATTAAGGTCCCACAACTTTTGAATGCAAACTGTTCCATTGGTTGATTGCTCTCACTGTCAGAAAATTTCTCTTTATTGCCAGATTGAATCCCTCTTTGTTCAATTTCCATCCATTACTCCTTGTCTGGCCTTCAGGTGCTTTGGAAAATAGCTTGAGCCCTTCCTCTCTGTGGCAATCCCTCAAATATTTGAACAATATCTCCCCTGGTCCTTCTTTTCACTGGACTAGCCATGCCCAGTTCCTGCAACTATTCATCGTATGTTTTAGCCTCCAGTCCCCTAATCATCTTGGTTGCTCTTTTCTGAACTCTTTCTAGAGTTTCAACATCTTTTTATAATGTTGTGACCAAAATTGGAAGCAGTATTCTAGTGTGGTCTTACTAATACTTTATAGAGTGGTCTTAGTACGTCACTTGATCTTGATTGTATCCCTCTTTTAATGCAACATAGGAATTTTTCAAAGATATGTGGTGCTTATGGTGAGGCTTCAAAAACTTGTTTCTAAACAAATATTTATATACTGTAACTGTTTGCAAACTGTACATCTATCAATTAACTTGATTTCCTCAGTATTTTTTTTTACTATTCTGAAATCTCTTACTGCAAATTGGGAATTTTAAATTCTCTATTTCTACCTCCAGTCCCAGAAAACTTTTAGTTCAGTACTTGTTCTATTGTTTAGCCAGCAATTTCATTTCAAGACAGGAGAAGATATATATTCTGTTCTGATAATATATGAAAAATAAAATGAACGATAAAATATCTCTATGCAAAGGCTGCTATAATCTGGTATCTTGCCATCTGCTAGAGGTACTATCTGGAAATTCTGGAAACTGTAGCCCGGAGCATATTCACTTAGGGAAGCAAGCTTAGTCAATCAATTAGCAGGAACCTGGAATTGCAAGACTTCAATAGCTCCAAAACAATTAAACAAATGAAAATTTTGTTAGAATCCCTCAGCATTAACACAAAATTAGTTATACCACTCATACCAGTTTACAGAAGCTTGTGCACTCATTTACTGATGTCTTTGAAAGAAGCATAATTATGAATCTGCACCTAACCAATTTCGTTGATGTACAATGACAATAAAGGCTATACTATACTATACTATACTATACTATACTATACTATACTATACTATACTATACTATACTATACTATACTATACTATACTATACTAATACTAATACTAATACTAATACTAATACGAATACGAATACGAATACGAATACGAATACGAATACGAATACGAATACGAATACGAATACTATCCCCATGCAGGAACGTTAGGGATTTTCTGTGTACTTGTTTCATCCTAGCTACCTTTCCAGACTCACCTTTTGAGCAGATTCTGCTGTTCAGATTGTAGCAGCAGTGATAAATAGCTAGTGCACTCATGGTTTTTCAATAGGTTTCACAATTTAAGTCAGCTTCAATATAATTGTAGACAGACCAAATCATTAATCACAAAGATCTAACAGCTATAATTGCTCAGCAAATTAGTTTCAGTTTCATCTTTATTTTTGGACAAAGGCTAGTAAAAAAAAAAGATATCATTATAAAAATATCAGAAACATCACAATTTTAAAAAAATCAATGTATTTTGATTTACAGCTTTTCTATGAGTGTATACTATTATGATATTTTTTATGCAAATCATTAGCCCAAAGTCATCCAGCTGGCTTTGTGTCTAAGTTTGGATTAAAATTTACAATGTAGTCTGATGCCTTTAATTATTATATCAAACTGGCTTTTAGTATTATTAAAAAGCTAAACAAATCATAAATTAAGTCTAGTCTTCTGTCTGAGTCACAGAGAAGCAAGCAGTAGCTATATTCTTCTTTTAGCCAAGAGTCAAAGTTCTGGCAAAAAAAATATATCTAACAAATCTAACAAGGCATTCAACTATCACTGTGGTAAGTATCAGTGGATAGTCAGAAATTCAAAAAGCCGGTGATGTACTGTGTTCATGTAAGAAGTGAATGTTAGTGAAGTTGTTCCAGAATGGAAGTGCACACTGAGAGGGATTTCTTTCTTTCCATCTTTCTCCCTCTCTATGAGATAGCAAAGAAAAAGACATTTCTTAGAAGAAGTTCCTGCATAGGGGAATCTTTTGTAAAAAGGAACTGAGGAATTTGGTTTCCCCTGTCTTTAAAAGACATTCAAGATTAATGGGCTCCAGCTACTGTTAGCAAGTCTAACTCCAGTACAGGTAGTCCTTGACTTACGGATGCAATTGAGCCCAAAATGTATGTTGCTTAAGTGATAAATTTGTTCAGTGAGTTTTGCCCCATTGTACGATTTTTCTTGCCACATTTGTTAAGTGAATCACTGCAGCTGTTAAATTAGTAACACTGTTGTTAAGCGAATTTGGCTTTCCCATTGACTTTGCTTGCCAGACATTTGCAAAAGGGTATCACATGACCCAGGGACACTGGGGACTTCATCAATATGAACCAGTTGTCAAGCATCTGGAGGTAAATCACATGAAAATAGGGATGCTGCAACAGTGAAAAATGGTCCTAAGTCACTTTTTAAAGTGCCATTGCAACTTCAAAGGTCATTAAATGAACTGTTGTTTAAGTGGAGGACTACATTTACTGTTATATCAGCTTAAACACCTGATTTTCCTGAACCAATTGTTTTCACTGTTAGAAATCTTGGGGTTGTTTGGGACCAGTCTCACGGAAATGTGAGTGTGCATAAAATTACTAGGAGAAGGCAATGCCCAGAATGGATATGGGGAACAAGTGAAATGGATTTGGCTGTGAAAAAATGTTCACTCTTTTCATTCATATGACTTTTCAAGCAAATTCCATTCATTATTTACAGAAGTTTGAATAGCTGTTTGCTTTTCCAGTGTTGGGAGGATTTTCTACAAAATATTAGTACAACACAGAATTAAAAGGAAAACAAGTCGAGATAATAGTAGCTCAAATACTAGGAGAAGATTAAGCCAGTAATTAAATTGAAACATTTTAAGTCGAAAGAAACAATTGAGACAACACTATACTTGCATTTTGCAAAATGATAAATGAGGCAAGTGCCAAAGGGGTAGGTCTTGTTACTACTATGTAAAATAAATGGAAACTACTGAGAAGAAAGCTATGATTTACTGAGTTAGAATAAGAGAAAAGTGTTTTCTTGGTTGCTAGCATCTTCTTGTCAGAGAATGTCAAAACCTTTAGCAATGATTACAATGACTATAATGGAGATATTTTAATATTCACTTTTTGTAATGCTTACAGAATTATTTATCTTCATAAATCTTGGAATATGTCACAGTCTCTCCCAATCTGCCTATCATCCAGAGATGTGGACTGAAATTTCTAGATTCGAGTTAGCATTAGCTATTCCTAAAACCTTTAAAGACCACACACTGAAATATACCCAATTTTAGAAGGTGTTCTTGAAACCATCAGTTTAAAAATAGATAACTTACCAGAGACACAGGAAACCATTTTTTATTTACAGCTAGAAATATATGAACCTGGTTATAAGTACCTGAAGTTATCTAAAAGTATCCACAAAATTGTAATGTTAGCAGTACAGAAAAAATAAATGTTAAGTAGAGGGGATTATTTGTGCTAACTCTATTTAATTTTATTTTCAAATGGATTGAATCACTTGTAGTTTCTGTGCTGGCAACTCTCTTTTTGAGGATTGGTTCTTAAATTACTTATATATAAATCATTGATGAAGAGTTTTATACATTTCCGGTTAGCTGGAATGTTTACAGCTGTCTTATTATAAATGTGGTTATGTTTATACAAGGAAATATTAAGCCACTAAGAAATTAAGCATTTTGACTGATGGAATCAGGTAAGAATTTGGTAGCAGAAATCTGTATCAAAGCATTATGTCATTTATCTGATATTATAATTAAGAATACCATGCACAAATCAATTATTTTTACCATACATCCTCAATTTGCTGTCCTCCAATTCCCCAAAATTCCCAGTGAGCAAAACCAGATGGAATTATGGAACTGATGTCCAATTCATCTGGAAGGTACTGAATTGGAGAAAACTTTTTATATCATGTTTTCTTTATTTCTGTCACTAGCTTTACTGCAAACCTTTTTTTTAAAAAGAGGACATTAATTCTGCCAGTAATTTTCTATATTAAATGATAATTTATTTCCAGCACAGGCAGATTACAAAGCAGCTATTATATGTTTATTAGGTGCAAACAAAGAAAAATCTCTAGGTTGAATAGATAATTTTACAAAAAAAAAAAAAAAAAAAAAAAAAAAAAAACAGAACTAAAAGAAGGTAGAAACATCTTTGAATGGCATCCATTTTATGACACACAAAAAGCTATTTAATTTCTTTCCTATGGTGCCCCTGGGGGAAACCAGTATTAGACTGCTTCATAAACACCTAATTTCATCTGTCCAGACAGGTTGTGAATGATATTGTTCTTCTACGGCAATGATGAATGAAAATCATTAATAAAAGTAAGTCCCTGGGAAGGAAGATTTTTTCAAATCTAAACTTAAGCACTTATACAGAGTGTGACACCAAGGAAATTCTTTAACACTAGTCATTTAAAAATAGCTTGATGAATTTGAAGTCATGTTTCACCTTGCACAAAGAGTAGTATTTATACAATGCCATGAAAGGCAGACAAAAAAAGGGGGAAAAGGTACCAAAAAGTTAATTTGCATATATCACTTTCTTAAATCAAACAAACAAGCTAATAAGCAAACAATGACTGAACCTCCACCCCCATCACGTCATAGTCAAATTATATGATAAGCTAGGATCCCAAAATAAAATGAGAAAGATTCAAAATAATATTTATATTCTTAGTCATTCAAATAATGAAGCTGGGCACCCAAGGTAAATCATTTAGGATGTGAGTCAATTCATCTTCTTATCTTATGCTCTTTTTTTTTGAATATTTATATTTGACGGGTTTTTTCCCCATTTATTTTTGTCAGGTGTGTTGCATGTTGAAAAAGTAAATAAATGATTAAATAATGATGAGCCTCTTTTCTTCAACTGCTGTTTTTAAACGTCCAGCATAATATGTCCATGTACTTTCTTTACTTTAGACATGTTGAGATTTCAGTCCTAGAATTCCGGCCTTACTCATTTTTATTTTATTTTATTCATTTTGTTTATATATAACTCAAGATAGCAAGCATGCCTAGTACTCCTTCCTCTTCCTATTTTCTCCACAACACCAATCCAGTGAGGTGGGCAAGTCTAAGAGGCAGAGTCTAGCCCAGGGGTGTCAAACTCACAGCCTGTGGGTCGGATGCGTCACGCACTGGCCACACCCATTCATGTTTTACCGAAGGGGAAAAAGTCATAATACATCACATTATGACAACATGACACCATGAGTTTAACACCCCTGGTGTAGCCCAAAGTCACCCAGCTGGTTTTCATACCTAAGACAGGACTAGAAATCACAGTCTCCTTGTTTCTAATCTGATATATAGTTGGTTAAATATGTATTAGCTGTACTAAAATATTTCTAATACAAGAACAGATATAGTTGCATTATGTCTTATCAATTTTTTTGTATCTAATGTTATAATCCTTATACCATCCCCACCATTTTCTACTTGCTACTTTAATTGAAAACGGTATGGTCTGAACCTTAGTCCTCCTATATACAAGCTTATAACCTACCACCAAACTTTGAGATCTTTTTGGTTATAGTGCAAGGTTCTTTATGGGGCAATTATATCCATACAGCTAAGAAACAAAAATAATGTCCATTTAATGAGAAACATAGGTCATAAATAAACATAAGACAATAGTTTGTGCAGGTTTATTCAAAGGTAACACCTTCTCCATTGAGACTAATTCCCAGGTAAATGAATATAGGATAGCAACTATAGAAGCAGAATGCAGTACTGTTATCATTACTTATAATTACAGATATATGTGTTTGATTAAATATGATTTGTATTTAATGTTAAATAGCTATCAAATAGATATTGGGAATAAATTAGTGGGGCTTAACATGTATTTAAGTGCACTGGGTAGTAACTGAAGCTTGGGGGTGGGTTTCGGGTCATTGTTTCTGCCAGCACACACATACACACAAAGTATCATGCAGTCAGCTTTCACAAAATTGATCCTAGACTGATTTAATATCAAGGCTCATGGGGCCAGTTTCATAAATTAAATACTAAATGAACTTAAACATTTTTCTACAACCTAATTGCTACCTTGCCCTACATTTGCTGCTTTGTACATCATAAAATTAGATTTGAGAGTCCTACTGTTTTGCTGATTGGGGCCATTTCAAAGATAAATGGAAATGCACTTTCATATGTGATGCTGAAGCAACATTGCCATGGAAACTAAGTTTCCTAGGAATCCCTGGCCAATTAAAACCTATATACATTTTGTGTATGGATATAATAGCAGCCTTATACATTTGGGCTTTAAGTCTTCCATCAATCTGGTCTCATGTCCAAGTCTCTTTGATTTTACTGTCCTTGCTTCTAATTCTAACTATAATTGCTTCTTCTCATAACACTAGCAGGTTGTATTGATTATTAACCTTTGCACAACTTATTGATCATAGCGAAAAGTATTAGAATAGATGTCTCAGCCTACTTCCAAATCTTATACTGTATTGTCAAGGCCTGGCATAAGCAGGAGGATAAAGGCCTGCAAGGGGGAAAAAAGCTTAGCTTAACTTTTAGGTACTTAGTACATTTATTAAAAATGGTAATTCAACAAAACCCCAACCTCTAACCAGAGCCCCTAACAAATAAGCAATACCACCCTGAAAAATTTATAATCTAATGATATATTCTTAATTTACATATTTCTCAAATATCTCAAGGATTAAGATCTAAATTATGTCAAGGATTGAAATCTAAAGTATTTTGATCCAATATTGGAACATTGTTCAGTTGTCTACAATAATTGTCAAAATATTATTGAAATCTGAAAAGTGAAGAAAAAGGCAAACTTTCACCACTAGAGGGTACAACATAAATGATAATTTCCCTAGGAAATCGTTTAAGCTATCTAATTGTAACATGTTGCTTCAAACAGTTTCAAACATAACATAAAAACTAAAATTACTCAGTGTTAGGTTCCCATATACTTCCTAAAAGATGTGAATAAATATTCATAGACTAGGTGTACTGCATGTCATGTAGTTAGGTGATTTACCAGTTTTAATATTGTTGATGTAAGTGGAATTATAAAGCCAATAGAAGTGTATGTATATGTGTTGAAGTACCTGCTAAAAGATTAATAAAGTAAAATGGCAGAATTGTCTTGTGATATCCTAATTAAATAAAGAACAATTCTTTTGGAATGTTACAAGTCACAGAATTAAAATTACTTTGATTAAGTATTAAGAAATGATGAGAACCAAACTATTGAAGTTACCACCAACAAGAAATAGCAGTAGCAATAACACTTATATATATTGCTTCATACTGCTTTACAGCACTTTCTCTGCAGTTTACAGAGTCATCATATTGCCCTCAACAATCTGGGTCCTCATTTTATCAGGATGAAGCCTGAGTCAATTTGAGCCGGTCAGGATCAAACTGCTAGCAGTTGACAGACTTAGCCTGCAATACTGTATTATAACCACTGTGCCACCCAGGGGTGGGTTGCTGCCAGTTTTACTACCAATTTGCAACCTGCATGCAACATGCACATGCTCCAGATGTGCACTGTGCGCACATGCAATGTTCAATTTAAATTGCATGTGCAGAACAATTTGTAGAACAATTTACAGTGAACCGCACACATGCAGTCACTACAAACCAAAATGGCGGTGGCCCAGCGGTGGTGACGGAACCCGTTTAGGGATGTGACAGGCCTGGGTCACTGCCAATTCTGCGACCCAGACCTGAATTCCACTACCAATTCAGCCAAACTGGGCTGAACTGGAACAACCACCTCTGGTGCCACCATAGCTCAAGAAAAGAAAGAAATTAACTAGTATGGTGGAAGATTTTTCTGAATGTCTCAAAGAGAAAAGAAACTCTTTCTCAATTTCTACTGCGAAAAATGTCATGTACATAAAACTGTTTCATTACTGCAGAGAAAGTGTCATGAAATGAGTTGTCATCTGATATTTTCCTCTGGAATCAAACTGAAACATGGGCATCTAGAAAATCAGCAGGCCACTGAGAAGATGCCTGTAGGTTGAAACCAGAACCCCTTGGACTGCTCATAATTAAATATGTGCAGGGTTATTATATTCCACCCTTGAGGATGTGACCAACATTTTTCTTATGAAATAAATTTCCAAATCAAATTATTTTTCATTAAATTAAATAGTAACTGGTAGGAAAAACGAATATATCCACCTAATATTTGCTTCTCCTAACTAGAACGAATCCTGAAAAAATACAGTTATTAAAATATTTAAATAATGCACATGCATTAAACATAAAAATTTAGATTACATTTTGCATTTTAACCTTAAGAGTTTTCGTGGCTTATATTATGATTCCCTTATTTTACTTCCTCTATAGCAAACAAGTTGGCCCAATGTTACTCATTCTGTGTGGAGACTTACACCTGGATTTTTCAATGCCCTGGCTGAACACTAATGTAGATATCTTTATAACTCAATATATTGTTTCCAAGCTCATGGAGACTTGAAAAAGAAACAAAAAAACAGAAATTTCCCATTGGTCAACTGTCACTATCAAGAAACACAATCATTCAATACAGTTGTCTTCCAGGGTACTCCTGCACACTTGTATATAACGACTGAGTGCCAGCATTCAAAAGCATACTTGAACTTTTGTGATCCTAGAACATCAAACGTATTGAAGAGGTTAGCTATTTTGATTCTTGTTCAACTGTCATTTTTAAAACTAATCCATCCACCCACCTTCGCTGCTGCTTTGGAGGGTTAGAATAGAAGTTAAAATAGAATAGAGCTGGAAGGGACCTTGGGGACTTCTTAGTTCAACCCCCTACTCAAGCAGGAGACTCTATACTATTTCATACAAGTGGTGCCCGGTCTCTTTTAAAAACCTACAGTGATGAAACAACAAACAGATGTTTGTGAACATTGTCCACTAGCAGTAATCTGTGGAAATGCTCAGTCTGTGTGTCATGCTCCATGAACAGAAAAAAAATGTGCTTTTCATTGTAGAAACTCTCAGGTTGTAATCCTACAGCAGAGATTGATTTTTTTCCTTTTAGATAGTATTTTGGAAAAGTCTGTTCTGGCAAATATATGAAATTGAGATAAGAAAAAATAAAATAACTAATTCGGCTTATATGTTCAATCTTGGATAATGCAAAATACAAAAGTTTAATTAGTTTACATTCACAAATAATATGATTTATTTATGTGATCAAATATAATTAGTGGGTTTCAGACTAATACCTGGATATACCTGGTGAACATATTATACTTTTGTACTACGCCAGGCACAGTGTTTAGAAAATGAAATTGGAATAGGTAAATGTCATTATGTTTTTGAAATCACCACAGTTTCATCTTACTATAGTACAGAAATCAGAATGTTTTCTCACACATACTGTCTATCAAAGAGAGAAGATAGCTTACAGCAAGTTGCTCATGTACGCATGTGTTATTTTGTCCAATCCTTGGCTGAATTCCAGCAGTAGTAATTCTCTTGGTGATTATCATCAATAATTTTCTAGCAGTTCAAATTTCATTCAGTAACATCTGTTAGCTGCCGTTTGGTATCCTCAGGTGACACAAATGGACCGGCAAATTGTATACTGAGCCAGTTTTTTATTTTAACCAAGCAAAATGTTATTCTACTCCAACTGCAGTATTTCAATGGCAGCTTGAGCTATGATTTGGTCCTGGTATAGTTTTCATTAAGGTGCCTGGTATTTGGAGAACTGGGAAATTCAGGGAATTGTGGCAGTCTCACTCTAAGATAGGTGACCTAAGAATCCTGGCAATGTTAATGAGTGCTCAAGAGGACTGCAGTCCATTGAAAAATTAAGTGCAATCAAGCAATTCTGAACTATGATACCAACTCATAAATCTTTGTTATAAGAGTCCTGTTCAATAGATATTCTTCAACTTCTTGCTCTTTCTTCAGTGCTTCATGATTTTTTGAACTCAACTGCTCCTATGGACTTTAAAATCTATAATAAATGTCTTCCTTTACCTATTTTGATTGGACATGATGTCTCAGTGGTTAAAGATGTTGAGCTTGTCAGCTGGAAAACTGACAGCTCTTGTTCAAGACCTGAGCTCTGGGTGACAGGGTGAGCTCCTGTTATTTGCCCAGCTCCTGCTCACCTAGCAGTTTGAAAGCATGCAAATGTGAGTAGATAAATACATACCACATGACAATGGAAGTGTCTTTGGACAATGCTGGCTTTCTCAGGTAGGAAATGAAAGAAGCACTGTCCCATAGAGTCAGACATGACTGGAAAGGGAAAACCTTTATCATTTTTTTCAAAGCTTTGGATCACATTGCAGTGACTGAAAATATGCATAATAACTAATTTATTTTCAAAGGTATGTAATTCATGTAGGAACATTATTATTACTGTAAGCATGCAATAATTCACACCCAGAAATCCAGACATTTGACAGAAAGTCTGTATTAAGATTGCATGTTTATACAGAGGCTTTCTGGGGATATTCCCTGTAGACAACAAAAATATAAATCTTCCATTCCTCCAGTCAGAGCTGAAGAAGCTTCTTGTATGAGAAGCGAAACGTCTTCAGAGAAAAACAAAGTCCACTTGAAAAAACACCTTTGGGAGTGTTTAGAAAATAGTAATAGTAATAGAAATAGAAATAATCAAGGGATGCGGTGGCTCAGTGGCTAAGATGCTGAGCTTGTCGATCAGAAAGGTCAGCAGTTCAGCGGTTCGAATCCCTAGCGCCGTGTAATGGAGTGAGTTCCAGCTACTTGTCCCAGCTTCTGCCAACCTAGCAGTTTGAAAGCATGTAAAAGTGCAAGTAGAAAAATAAGAACCACCTTTGGTGGGAAGGTAACAGTGTTCTGTGCACCTTTAGCATTTAGTCATGCCAGCCACATGACCATGGAGACGTCTTCGGACAGCACTGGCTCTTCAGCCTTGAAACGTATATGAGCACTGCCCCCTAGAGTCAGGAACGACTAGCACATATGTGTGAGAGGAACCTTTACCTTTACCTTACTAGCAATAGAGTACAGGATAAGATAATAGCAATAGAAACCACTCACGAATGTATGTTTGGATGTTTCACTTTAGTGCTTGTTTTTTCCCCAAAATATAGCATTGTATAGGAAGATAGGATTATGAATGTTTGCTTAGAGTCAGTTCAAAATTATGAAAAATCCACCAGAAGGCACTTATGAAGTGGCTCTGAAGTTCTGATAGTTGCCCTCCATGGTCACATGATCACATTTTTCGTACTTGGACACCAGCCCACATTTTTGGCCATTTGCAGTGTCCTGTGGTCATATGATCACTATCTATGATCCTTTTCTGGAAAGGGTATTTATTCCCATTTCTGAAAAAAGCCTATAGTGAACAATGTATTTGCTTAACAATTGTGGCATTAGCTTAATGATTGCAGCATTTGCTTTATGACTGTGGTGTTGGCTTAATGGGTGTTGAAAAAATTGATGTAAAATTGGGTACAGTTATGTGATGACTTGTTTTATGACCATCAAGGCTTATGATTGTAGTTGCAAGACTCAATTATCTGTGGCATATCATACATGGGCAAGCAATATATTAACATTTCACCTAGATTATCTGTACAAAACTATCTGTATAAAAAACTGTCTATTCAGTGACTATTATTTTGTGGATAGAGTTTAAAAAGATGCCATGACAATTAGTAATGAAGTCTTTAATGACATGACAGTTTTAGTTCCAATTTTAACACTTGCTGGAAGAGACTGTGACTAGATAAAGCACAAAACCAGCATCTATAGAGGTTGTAAGATATTTATCCAAATAATAGCACTTGTGTTCTTGAAACCAAACACTACTGAATCTGGATGCTGCCTAAGAATACTACAAGGAAGATGGGAAATGATAAATGGAAAATATAATGCTACAAAATATTGTTCTTTTATAACTGAAAAGAATGATCCAATTTATTTCATTCTTTGCTAACCAAATATTGTCCATAATAAAATAGAGAAATTCACTGAATGAAGTGAATTATTTCCCCTATTTATCTCTACTACAGGCTCTTTTCTAAGACACTTTTAGATGCATGCGTGCTATTAGCCATCATGTTTCATCATAACCTCTTGCAGGCATATATTGTGAAGAATAGGGAGGAGGGATGAAACTGGAGCCAACTACATTCGTGTATATCCTAAAGTGCCAGTGGCCATCTCTTTTTCAGAAGATGGATGTTTCTGCTTTTGAGTAGCTCTCCAGAGAGCTAATGGCTGACATGGCATTATTACCAGCTTGCAATGAGCTCCATTTTTTTTAATGGTAATTTGTTACACTGGTTTGCCACACACCCGCTGCTTCCTTGTTAATCCAATAATCTATATGAGAAAAGCAATTTGACATTCCTTCTTCCCATCTGCCACCCATCACCTAATCTATATCTTAACTAACAGTGATTTATTAATGGCATCTGCATTAAGTACATCTTTGTTTGGCTGGCATCCCTTCTTTTTCTTTTAGACACGCTTCTTTGGCTACGTTTAAAAAGCAGAATCAGCAAGGAGATTAAAAACAACAACCAAGGATGAGATCAGATGCACTGCTGTGATTCATTCAGATAATTTTCAGGCAGGCATTCACGCACACAGGCAAGCAGGGGAATATACATCTTTCTCCAGCATGGAAGCCATTCCCCCAAAGCAATGTGTCTTTCTAGCTCACTGCCTAGCTCATTACTTCTAGCCTAGATAGTTTAATTAATGTTATGGCCATACTTATCAAATTTTAAAGATGGCTTTTATCCAAGTGTCTGTGAGCAAGACCTCACCGTAATAGTTTGGTGATGTCTGGTAATGTAAACAATGTAGCGCAATTTCAACACCTACCGAGTGATAACAACCAAGTGGAAGCGTAATCATACACATACTCTGATGCCCTCCATCTATGTTTTGGATTACAATTCCAATAACTCTTTGACACCATGCCCAGTGAAGCTGGAAGGGCACTGGAGTCAAGAGAGATTAATTTGTGTTTATTTGGAGTGGGTTATGAGCTGCTCCTCAGGCTTCAATGTTCTACTTTTAGCCTTAACTTCAAACTTCTATTTCCTGCATTACATATTAAAAATGTTTGCACCAATGTAACAACCTTTCTCAATCATAAAATGCTCTAACATATAACATTGTGCTTCCTGTGTACATTCATTTCAAAAGATTCAGAAATTTAAACCAGTTAATCCTGTGGGTTTAATAATTTTTTCTTTGTTTTCTTAAAGGGGTAGTGGGAAACACTTTCTCCAAACCAGAAATCTTGTAAATTGTGATTGTATTGTTGCTAGCCCAAACCTGATATTTAGAAACATATTAATTCGGAAGACTAGAAATTTTTATGCCACCATGTTTACTAGCCATTGACAGTATAATTCTTTATGCATTTGTTTAAACCCTCTCTTGTTTAAACCAGCACTGAACTCTAAGCTTAAATGTAATGTAAGCATCCTTGTCTTTGTGCTAAATTTACTTACAATTATTTTACTTGAGTGATTTCTCATTAGAGTGTAAAAAGAGGAAAAAAAGTTATTCCATTGGTTCAAAAAAAATTACTTGATCAAAAGCAGTATTTGTTTTTTTCCTGGGGTTTTTTTCCTTAGCTTTTTAAGAGATGAATGAAATTCTAGTAAGCACTATCTTAATATCACCTATATAGATTTTACATGGGTTTTCCTTTTTTCATTTATCACATCCACTAAGTTGGTAAATGTAATGTATAGCAAAATGAAAATATTTTTGGTTAAATATTTGGTTTTTTGGTTAAATATCTAGTGTACAAGCAGTGCATATCCTATTCTTGTTCTAGCCTAATTTCAAATATCTTCAATATGACATTCTGCAAACAGAATCAATCCACCTATGGACCAAGAGAGTGTGATGTTTGTTTTCCAGAAATATTATGTACCTTACAGAACAGTTTCCATCCAAAAATTGGTATTAACATTACTGTTCTTCTGAAACATTTGAAAACATAATTGTTCAGGAAAGTATATAATGATGAATAGATGTTCTTTATGCTAAGGTTACTATGCATTATGAGAGGATTATTTGTGTTAATAATATATCAGGGAATATTTATTCCATTAGTTTTTACTGTTTGACTGCAGATGTTTTACAGTATGACTGCACTTTGTGGAGATTATTAACTATGAAAAATAATCTTTTAAAAATGTATTGAATATATAGGGAAGAATTTTTCCTACCAAAAATTCCACTTGAAATATAATCTCAGAAACAGCATTTCAAGGGGCAACAATTTGGTTCCTCGTTGTAGGGGGTAAAAGTTGGTGATGAATGGCTTGACTAATGGGGAGAACTATTGCTCAAAGATTTGGCATATTTCTCATACTTTTGACATATTTTGAAAAAGGCAGATTTTCTTTAAGGGTTATGAAGGAATTTGAAATTTAACAGACAGAGTAACTTGTGAACAAAATTGCCAAAGAATAAGTAGAATGATGTTACCATTTGTTCTTTTCTTATATATTGTTGAGTCTCTCCAAGAAGCTTTATAGTAGCGATGATGTTGAGGGAAAGATGGTCAGTTGTCAAGGCCTGCTGCTCAATTGCCATATGGTTAGTTGTAGCCACTGGGGGTCTGGGTGTTAAATCCCTGGTGGAAGACAATTTCCAACTGCGGAATACACCACAGCGGAGAGATTGATGGGATCATGAGGTTGGCGAACAAGGGGTGATGCAGCCAGTGGGGAACCAGCAGTAACAGTTCCGCCTCCTGTTCCAACATCTTGCAGACCACCCATTGGATGAGTGGGAGGGGCGAGAATGTGTATAAGAGGCCCCTGGGTCACTGGCATCTGAGGGCATCTATCCCTTCTGTGTTTGGAACTGTGAACCTAGAATAGTACCTGGGGATTTGATGGTTGGCTGATGTTGCAAACAGGTCAAGGACTGGCAGTCCAAATCAGCGGATGAGTAGATGGAAGAGGTCTGGATGGACACTCCACTCCGCCTGGTCTATTATGGAGTGGCTGAACCAGTCTGCTTGGACATTGGAGACGCCCAATATATGTTTCGCCCTGAATTTCGCGTCTGTATTTTCTTATATATCTATTTACCAGTCTTGCACAGTAGTTCAGATAGAAAACACACAAATGTAATTTTCACCTGTCCCCCTTTCTAGCCAAGGAAGTTCTCTTCTGAAATATCTGCCACACCCACTTTACTGCTGTGGACTAAGCTGTCTTTTATCTGACAATTCCCCTGCCTGTGACTTTCATGTTCTTTCCCAAAGTCATTTCTGAATATACACCAGTGTTTGTGTACACATTAGTTCACTTCCAGTCAGTAATTTAAAGTATGCCTAAATTTCTTTTTAATAATAAAAGAAAAAAAAACCACCAAACAAAAAAAAACTATCAGTGCATTAAAAATATGAAAAGGGTTCTCAAAGGTTTTATTGATCCTACCTTTATTAAAAACAGGTTTGATAAAATATATTTACAGCAAGTTTCTGTTATTGTTTGAAAATGAATGTAAATATTTACACATTTTAATTATTATTTTTTTCACTTCCTATCAAAGGTACAAAATGAAACTACAAATTACATGTTATTTTCTCAGCTTTCATGAAAAAAGGCTAAGGAGAAAATATCCCATAAAAGTCCAATGAGAAGTGAAAGTTCTCAACAGCTACATTTTATACATTGATACCAGTGGTGGAATTCACTTACCTTTCCTACCGGTTAGCAAATGAAAGTGTGCGCCCATACTCGCTTCATTTGCACACACTGTGTCTACGCATGCACATCACCTTCTGCGCATGCACAGTGTTCACACATTACATTGGGGCAGGTAAGTGGACCCTCTTGCTACCGGTTCGCCCAAACCAGAGAGAACCAGCTGCATATCACCTCTGACTTGATACTTGAAAAGGAAAGGAAATTATAACCAAGACAAGAAAGGAAAAACAGGAAGACAGAAATAGAGGAGAATACTGTGCTTTTATGAAATACTTTTTCATTAGAAGTCTTAGTTTACTGCGTAATGCATAAAAATTAATACTGAGACTAATATTGCATAGGTCTATTACAAAGCATCAAAATTGCTCCTCTATTAGATAAAAAAAGAAATTAATAAATAAGAAAGGAAAGAATAAAAAGAAAGTAAAATTACTCCTCTCTCTGGACCCACGTTAAGTAATGTGACACTAAAATCTTAATATGGAATTCCGTATCTTCAATTCAGCCTGAGGTCCTTCCCATACTTCCCCCATTTTGCCATTAATGCTGAAAGGTTTTTTTAAATATAATCTGCAAACATCTGACTGTTCAGATGGGAACAAGGAGAGAGAAAAAAACAAATGTCTTATCCCAAGCTGACACTGGTCTTATATAAACCAAAAAGCTTCACTGCCATTTTGCACTTAATGATTTCTTCCAATGCATAGCCTTACACCAAATTGTGCTTACTTGTTTAATTGCCTGAACAAAGCAAAACAACAGAAAACATCAGCATTTTCTATGTTGCAGGAAAGCTAAAATACCATGCAGCTACTTTCCTTGAATAGGACCAAGGAGACAAATTGGAAAAACAAAAATTATTGTAAAGAAAGAAAATAGCTTACTGGTAAGTTCTAGAAAGCAGCAGCTTCTTATCAGAGTCTATGGATCTATCCCCCCTGTGTTAATATCGTATATGTAAATATTAGAATTTGTGGCAAATTCAGTCTTAACCCACGCAATTAATTTTTCTCTCATAGTTCTTGTATTCACAAGACATACCAACTAGACAGGGATTTGCTCACTGATTGGTATTTAGGCAATAATTAGACACATATAAATGTCAATATTATTATTAAAGTGGTTCTGGTATTATTACAGATGCTGAGACTTTGGGCCTTCAGTCCCTCTCTCTGTAATTGTTGGATTTTGACTGATTTAATTTATGAGCCAAGGTGGCGCAGTGGTTAAATGCAGCACTGCAGGCTACTGCTAGATCAGCAGTTCAGTGGTTCAAATCTCACCAGCTCAAGGTTGACTCAGCCTTCCATCCTTCCGAGGTGGGTAAAATGAGGACCCAGATTGTTGGGGGCAATATGCTGACTCTCTGTAAACCGCTTAGAGAGGGCTGAAAGCCCTATGAAGCGGTATATAAGTCTACTGCTATTGCTGCTATTGGTTGGTTCTATTGTATTTCATGAAGAACAAAGATAAAAATATTTTAAACAATACAATTATGTGTATACACCCATACATGTAAGGGTTTCTCATGCATATATAAATATATCTGAAACTTTTATGATAAGATAACTATATTTGATTGTTATTGTCCAGCATAATATATGTTTATATATTTTACATACATATTTTAAAGAAGCATTATTCTGCTTGCATATCTAATAACATGATAATTTAATCAGTTTTTTTCTATATAACTGAGAAGGGGATCAATTAGTCCAAATTATTATTTTTGCTATATATATTTTAATCTAAAATACATCGACTTTTGGTACTGAGGTTAAGGCATTTCCCTTGTTTAGACAAAATGGGTGTTTCCAACTGTTTATTCCATTCAGTCTTTCAAATTTGCCAATTAAATTGATTTATTGATAAATATTTATAAAGACTGATTGTGGACTATTTAGCCTCATAGGATTTAATGATCCTCTGTAATAAGTGAGGTGTCTTTGAGGCTGAAAATGCTGCTCCAAATTGAAATGTCAATAAATGTTGTAATTGTAAATACCGCCAGGAGGTGGCAACTGACAAATGGTATTTCTGTTTTAATACACAAAATGATAAAAACTCATTATTATCCACTGGTCGATCTAATATAAACACCCACATTGTTTTTGTATTGATTTGATAATATATTTTGATTTTTGAACATTCCAGGTACGAGTAACTGAAGGTGTTTAACAATAATTTAGGTATGGAAGGCATCCAACATTTGGTACTGATCAAAGGGTATGCATAATGATCCATCTTCAATTGAAAATTATTTTCAAAGGTATAAACAGAACTGAGAAACTACATAGAAATGGACAAAACAATGTATTGTGTTTAGAAAATGGGTATATTCATTTTTATTTTATTTTATATCACTTAAAACTGGATGGGTAAACCACATAAAAATGTTGGAAAATAAATAAACTAGTAACCAAGCAATTACTATTAATTGATGTTGTTACATAGAAGCATATGTAATTAATCAACTCCTAATATTTGAAAATATTTTAAAAGTGCAGGTTTACAACAATCTCCCTCCACTAAAAACACCATCAGATTGCAGAAAGTACATTTTCAAATCTAAAAAGAAAATAACTAATGTCTTTAACCCCTTGAAATTACTTCCATTAGACAGGTAAGCTAGTATATTCTAGAACAGGGACAACAAACTCATGGCCCCTGGGCTGGATGCATCACGCACTGGCCACGCCCACCCCAGCCTAGCAAAGAATAAAAAAAGTCACAATACATCACATGACGGCAAGGTGATGGCGTGAGTTTCACATTCCTGCTTTAGATGTTTTAGATTACAACGTCCACATTGTATGGCTTTTGGAACTGAAGACATCTTAAAAGGCATTTGTTGTATGGGCTAGGGATACATCGAGTACCCTAGGTACTTTTCCAGTAATTGTACTATATAAGAATTGTGACAGATGGTCTCATCTGCAGGTCATGAGGTTGACAAAGTCTGGATTAAGAACATAAAAACAGTTCACAGTACAATTATTATTGACATAGCTGCAGTAGTACTCTGGGATCATAGCTGCTCTGTGCAATACTGCTGCTGGGTGTAACCACATTATGAAAGATTGATGACAACTATTAGGATAGAGCCATGTTAAAACCCATTTTGCAATTACGTGAATTGTAAAATAAGCATATCTTATATCTGTCTTTTGCTTATTAATTAATCAGAATTTATACCCCTAATCTAACTTTAGGTTTTCACTAAAGACATTGAACCAGACCTGATGATGATTTCATATCATGCTTGAGTAACATTATTTTAAAAATATGTTTAGATTGTACTGACTTTTTATCACATTTTCATTTTAGTTCAAATACAAAGTCTATCTAGTTCTGATGATGTGCAGAAAGTGAGCTAAATAAAGGAACAGATGATGAATGCAAAATTCCAATTAATATTGAATAGAAAGTTGAATCAATAAAGAAGAATGAATAAGTAAATATAGTTATGCATACAAACCAATTAGAGCAAATAAGAGCAAATCTTTCCCCTAAGGGCTTCATAAAAGCCTAATTTATTAACAGCCTAATAATTTATTATCATTTTTATTAAACGTATATGCCACCCATCTTGCTATTCAAGGCGACTCTGAGCAGTATTATTATTATTTAAAGACATCCTTACTATAGAGGAAAGTCCATGGAAGTACCAGTTCTGGCTTGTATCTTTCTTTATGGGCATATTAGAATACACCAAGCTTTTTAGTACATTTGGAATTTGATAATTCTATGAACATCTATCGATTGCCTCAACATGACGATTACCCTTCAAAAGACAGTATATTTCAGTTTTGTCTATAAATGAACTTTCTACTGGCATAATGAAAACTGATCAATACTAGTACATTTGGTCAAAGTTTAATGATAAGTTAACAAAATTGGGTTGCATTTCTGTTGTGCTTTCTTTTTTCTTCTTTCTTTTTCTTTTTTCATTTTCTTCTTTTAAAAATTCCTTTTCTCCGCTCTCCCTAACTCTCTGAAATTCTGTCACCACAATGAGGACAGCTAAAAAGTATTTTTCCTATTTTGTTAATTCTTCCACCTATTTGACTTTCTCAGATGCGTCAAAATTATTTACTAAAAGGAACCCTTTTCATTAAAGAACTGCCAGCTTGAAAGAGCTATGATAAAGGTCTTACACAACAAAGTGTAGGAATTCAGAATAAAAAGTCAAAGAATCTAGGGCAGAACAGCACTCAAGAAACCAATTTCTCTACTGTGGTATATTTTTAAAATTATAATAATACCAGTAAATTTCCATTAAGTGATAAAGGTTTTTCCCATGATTTATGATTTGTATATAGTCTCAAGGCCAAGCATGGTACATTCAGAAATAGAACTTTGAGCCAATATATGATTTCAAAGTCAACTATTAATGCAATTACATACATCTCTGAAAGAGACATGCTATTTAACTATATATATTTAAATGATAATGGCTAAGACAGTATATAAAACTGCAACAATACTAAAATATTTCAAACTGAATATTAATGTATGTAATACTATGGTATACTAGAGAACTTTAGTTGGGGCATGGAAACAGATGACAGAAGATCTAAAAACTTAATGGACATTGTCTTAATTATCCAGATGGCTCCAATACCTGTACATTGTGGTGAATAGGTATAATATATTGTATACAATAACATAAATTAAATTAAATTACCACTGAACTATGTTAATAATGGTTAGGTGTCACCCACATCATGGTGTGATTTTATCTGATATATTTCAGCCTTGGATTTGTTTGCTTATTAAATCCAAGGGACACATTTGGATCTCCTACTTGCTATTCAAAAATTAATAATCAACTGCTGAATGGCACTGTGATTGGCTCTTGAGAAAATACATTGACCTGGATGCAAGGGTTATAGATCACCATGGCATGGGTAATATTATTTTCTGTCTCTTGGGAAGGCATTTATATTGTTTTCATATAACACCTGAATCTGTTTGCTGTTGAGATTGTAAGGCTATATTATCTGTCATTGTGGTTTTGGCTGCTTTGTCCCATGTTGTCTTACCTTTGTTCTCCCTTTCTTTTACATTTTCCATTGTTTCATGGATTGACCCCACCTTTTCAGAGCTTTTAAGATTAGAAGGGGGTGAAATTATAGATGAAACTTTTCTCTTAGTCCTCAGAAGAATACAGTTTGTTGAGGTATTTATTAGATGTATTACTATCAATTGTAATAAATCAGATTACCACTTCATGGAAAAGTTGTTAAAAACCTCTGTTGTCCCCTCAATACTTCTCTATTTTTTTGAAAACAAGAATCCTGTGAACTCCTCAAATAATTTGCCTCATTTGTTAATAAGGATGTGGTTGGAAGAGATTGACTTTGCCTTGGTAAGGAGCTTTGTTGCTACAGGCTGAATTCTTATTGTACATGATTGTACTGCAAGTATGTTATTGTCTGGGTATGTTTTCATAATCTCAGAGTTTAGCTATTTCTCAGCAATAGCTATTTTTTCCTTCAGCAATATTTTGAATACAGGAAATTCTTGTAATCTGTGATGTTGGTAATATGTCTCTAAGAGCAAAAAGGGCCAAAAGACCATGTACAACCAGGCCTGTCAAACTGGCAGCCCGTGGACTGGATGCATCACGCACAGGCCACACCCATCCCAGATCCACAAAGGCCAAAAATGTCATGATACATCACAGAATGTCACGTGACGTGATCGAGTTTGATACCGGTGATCTACACAATAGGCTGTTCTTCTTTCCATTTTTTTAATGTCACTGATTTGGTCACCAGAGTTTATTGGGGTTGTAGAAAAAATAATTCTTGACTGGTTTTCAGATTCCATGAACAAGCGCTCACTTCCAGTTACTGGGTGTGGCCCTTTGTGTTTGTCGCCATTACTAGTAATGAACAATTTTTAGTACCTTGGCCTTTCCCTCATCATCACCAGTGTGTAAACAACTTTCAGTAAATGCTCACTTCTGTGAGCTCTATAATGAGGGAGCTATTACTTTAAAAGCATAGTTTGAAATTGAAAATTCTCTTTATAATATTTTATAATATTAGGAACACTGTCTAGTTTAAATATCAAATTTCACACCCTTTCAGTTTCTTTATGTTCAATTGTAATCTTCAAACAGATTGTTCAAACCAACACATTTTGGAAGAGCCTTCAGGTATGCCAATAAACTACCGTAACTAGGTTTATTTCCAGGGCTTTCAGATAATTTACAAGGCTTTCTGTTTCTTTTACTCTATCCTCCCTCAGAGCAATGGAAGACAATGTTTCAGAAGAAATCGCTTTAGAGATTATGCTCAAAAAGAGAATAAATAAATTAAAACTTAAGACTTAAAAGCTCACTTAAACTCTGGCTGTCTCATCCTCCACATTCCCTGGAAGACTTGGCCTTCCTGGTTTTTATTAAACACATGCCACAGGGACAATATTCTGCTTCAAAAGGAATTTGCCTATATTTCCCTTCGAGAACAACTCCAGGGAGGGGAATGCTTGAGCAAGTGCCATTAACTTCAAAGGTGTTTTTTTAAAAAGACGTTTTTGTTGATTACTGAAAAAAGCACTTTGAAATTGCTTGAAGTAGCTCATGACTATTTAAGTGTTTCTGACTAAGTGCCTATAAACAAGACCATTGCTATATCATTCATAGGATTAATGATGAGAAAAAGTAATGATGATAAAATTAGCAATATTTAGTTAAAATCCAACACATTTGTTAAATAGTGAGCTGGATTTCCATGCTTTTTTCGGTAAATGCAAGATGATGTTCGTCTTAAATTTTGCACTAATATTATAATGCAAATATAAAGAAGATTTAGAGACAAAAGCATTTTTACGTTTGGCTAATCTATAGCAGCATTTTGAAATTGGATTATATTATAGGAATTCAGATTTGGATAAGTGTGAAGAACATTTGAACTATTTAAGATAGTCTTTGTGTGTAATAAACAAATCCATAAATAAAATTTAAAAATGACAAAGGCTGAATCCCATAAGTTGTTGATCTTGTGCCCATTCTTCAAAATATATTTATTTCTATTATTGAACACAGTTCAATGGTGAAAAGCATGAAATGTTTAGTTATCTGTATCTCACCATAACTGGAACTCCAGCGGTGCAGCCTACTTGATATTAAGAACTGTAAACCTTCAACATTGGATGTGAAGGGGGCCAATATCTTTCAGAGGGTTAATTCCTTCCTTGATGCAGCAGGGAAATACTTTTTTGCATTGATGCTCTGATCACCCTTTTAATAACTTACATCTGCCATAGTGCCTTTCAAGCAGAGGTTTTCTGGCATTTAATGCTTTTTTTTTGTCTGGGAAAGATTTTCTATGCCCTTAATGGTTTCCCTTCTGTGATGTGATTATATAAATGACAGCTAGCTTCCTCTGGTTTCTTATTCTGACTGGCTACACTTGTTTAGATGTCTGGAGGGACATTCCAGTGAAAATTAGCAATGTTCTTTGTTTCACCAAACTATAAATGAATGATATAATTTTGGAGCTGTTGTTCAGTAAAAGTTCAATGGTTCTTTCTCAAGTGGGATGTTTTCATACAGAGTGAATATACAGCAGTAGAATAATAGGGATAACTGTTTTTGGCAGTTGCTGGGCGAACTCTCCAAGTGAATTTGCAAGTATTGGGACAACTGCTCCAGGCACTGATTTGTTTCTTACATTATATGTTTTAAAATAAAATGCATGACCTCCTGTCACTGTGAGGTATAACTGATATTTTATGTGGTTCATCTGTGTCTCATTCTATTTAATACTCCTTTCCTGGTTTGTATCCTGATAGTATAGTTGGAACAGCCTGACCGGAATATTACTGCTCTGTGATGTTGCCTGTGTTGCTAAGGTTACTTCGTCAATGTAAGTGAACTTTCTTTTGTTTGGATGGATTGGTTGATCTTTCATTTAGATGTTGAAAAGAGCCGGCATATATTCTTGTGATAAGCTGTTCCTTTTACACCACCATCTGCATTTACTTAAAAGCTCAGTATAGAAATGATAATTTGCAGAGTGTGTCTGATAATTTGTATTATATGGAAATCCTGCTTAAGTTTATATACCTACCTGTTCAGACCCCCGCTTCTCCGTCCAGAAATGAATGCCGAAACCAACGTAAATGAGAATGTTTTTTCATCAGTCCAGACTCTCGTTGGCTGCAAGCCACATAAACAAAGAGATAAGCACTCTGGCAGCAAGTCCTACAAAACTTGGCAGCAATCCAGCCTGCCAAGTTTGTTTCTTGTTAGTCCTTAACGTTGACTTCTGCAGAAGGGTGTGTCACAAGCAGTCTCTTTTATAATCAGGAGAGGATCTTAATGAGCATCAGCTGAACGTAATCACCTCCTGTAATTACGCAGTTGCTCTTGACGCCGAGTAGCCCTTCGATGGCGTGCATCCCGGAACAACTCACAGGTGTTTTCTGGATCACTCACTTTTGTCTCCTCCCCACTGATCCAAGGCTAAGGCGCCACCTGGTGGTCAACCAGTCTCTCCGCACCCTGCTTGGAGTCAGAACCCTGTCCTGGGTCCTCCATCTCCTCCAAGGCCGAGTTTAGTTTAGTTTAGTTTTAATTTTATTGACATTTATAGGCCGCCCTTTTCCCTGAGGGGACTCAGGGCGGCTTACAATCAATGGGAAGGGAGTGTAAGACAAAACACAAGAAAGAAAAAAATGTGAATAAAAAAAATAAACCGATAAAACACAACATTCATTCAGCATTCGGGTGGGGCGAGGTTTGGATCTTATCCCCAGGCCTGACGGGATAGCCAGATCTTGAGGGCTGTGTGGAAGGTCTGGACGGTGGTGAGGGTATGAATCTCCATGGGGAGATTGTTCCAAAGCATCGGAGCTGCAACTGAGAAGGCTCTCCTCCGCGTAGTCGCCAGTCGGCACTGACTGGCGGATGGAATTCGGAGGAGGCCTACTCTATGCGATCTGATGGGACGGAGGGAGGCAATTGGCAGAAGGCGGTCTCTCAGATAGTCAGATCCACTACCATGGAGGGCTTTGTGAATGGTGAGTAGCACCTTGAAGCGCACCCGGAGATCAACAGGTAGCCAGCGCAGCTCACGGAGGATCGGTGTTATGTGGGCGAACCGTGGTGCGCCCACGATCACTCGTGCGGCCGCATTCTGGACTAGCTGAAGTCACCGGATGCTCTTCAAGGGCAGCCCTATGTAGAGCACATTGCAGTATTCCAGCCTAGAGATCACAAGGGCTCGAGTGACTGTTGTGAGGGCCTCCCAATTCAGGTAGGGCCGCAACTGGCGTACCAGGCGAACCTGGGCAAATGCCCCCCTGGTCACAGCTGACAAATGGTGGTCAAAAGTCAGCTGTGGGTCCAGGAGGACTCCCAAGTTGTGGACCCTGTCTGAGGGGTATAAATTTTGACCCCCCAGCCTGAGTGATGGAATATTGGCCAAATTGTTGGGAGGGAAGCACAACAGCCACTCGGTCTTGTCCGGGTTGAGTACCAGTTTGTTAGCTCTCATCCAGTCCTTAACGGCCTCAAGACCCCGGTTCATCACGTCCACCGCTTCATTGAGTTGGCACGGGGCGGACAGATACAACTGTGTATCATCCGCATATTGATGGTATTTTATCCCGTGCCTCCGAATGATCTCACCCAGCGGTTTCATGTATATGTTGAATAGTAGGGGGATAAGACCGAACCCTGCGGCACCCCATAAGTTAGGGGCCTCGGGGACGATCTCTGCCCCCCACCAACACCGACTGTCCGAGAGGTAGGAGGAGAACCACTGCAAGACAGTGCCTCCCACTCCCACCTCCCGCAGTCGTCGCAGAAGGATACCATGGTCGATGGTATCGAAAGCCGCTGAGAGGTCGAGGAGAACTAGGATGGACGCATGGCCTCCATCTCTGGCTCTCCAGAGATCATCGGTCAATGCGACCAAAGCGGTTTCTGTGCTGTAACCGAGCCTGAAGCCGGACTGGAAGGGGTCAAGATAGCTAGCTTCCTCCAAGGTACGCTGAAGCTGGAAGGCCATAAAACCCCACGCTGTCGTAGTAGGCGGCAGCTCCAACGGCTCCTGCCGGGCCACAACACCTACCATTGCAACATGTAATGGTGAACTCTGTCAAATGAGGCCAAGAAGTTGATAGACACTCTTGCCTATATTTTCATGAGCCTCAGTGCTTCTTTAAATGTATTGAATAAGATTCAGAATTTGGCCTTTTATCAGTTGATTAAAGAGTTCCAGAAACCATTTCTTGATGCCTGTTCCAAAATGATTTATCTGCTCTGTTAGAATGTTACTGAGGCCAACGGCATTGAAAGCATTAGATCAGACTGGGGAATTCCGGAAGGTGAAGTCCAAACAAAGCCTCTGAGATTGAGGAACACTACTACAGCTTTTAGATGTTGTTTCCCATATGAAAATCAGATGGACATAAATGTTGCTTAAAATTGTTGGATTTCTGTTCTTTCTTCGGTTTTGGCCAGAGTGATGGATTTCATTTAGCACATCATGATTTGCCGGTTTCTTTTTCTTTCCTACCAATGCATCAATTGCTTTCTATTCTGTGAAAGAATGAAAGAAATAATAGTCCATAACACATTTACAATTCCTCCATCATTTGGGCAGTATGGCTATAGAAGGCAGAAAGTCGAGATGGCAGAATATACACTGACAATTCGAATGAAATTTAATGGATGCAATTAAAAAAAAACCAGAATGAATTCCTTGCTGTTATTGCTGGAGAGAAAAACAATATTTTTGATATGAAAGTTTAGTTAGATTTTGCAGGTTAGGGACAAGCTATAATTTGTATTTGTATTTGTATTTGAAGTTTATTTATATGCCGCCCTTTTCCCTGGGGGGACTTAGGGCGGCTTACAACTCAAGAGAGAGGGGGGAAACAGACTTTTAACATATAAAACAATACATCATTAAAACACAACATTCATACCATTCGGGCGGGTTACAGTCTTTAGCCCCAGGCCTGACGGGATAGCCAGATTTTGAGGGCTGTGCGGAATAAATGACTTTACCCTTTCCCATCCTTCAAAAAGGTAGATAGCCCAATAATTTTGCTGAATTTCATTTGTGTCATAGCATCCCCTTGCTTCACTGCTAATTACTAACAACAATATTTACCAACACTACCACTATTATAATTTCATTTCAGCCAGATGTGTAGACTGGATTAGGCATTTTTGTACACCTACTGAGTCCTCTAGGGCCAGAAATAGCCAGCTAGTGTTTGATGGTGTTAAAGGTATGATGTAAACTGTTCCAACAAAAGCTGCCTTTGCAATTGATTGATAATGATTTTGTCATGGTGATTGTGATGCTCCAGATGTTTTAGAATTGTACCTAAAGCACCTGTCACTTTGCTTTATACTATCTTTGCTTTCTTTTGCCATAGTGGTTTTTACTTCTATTTGTTTTTGTATTTGTGATTTTTTCTCCAATTCTTTCTGTTATCTCCAGGTGGTGTCATGTCCATTATCCAGAGTTTTTTGTATTGACAAATCTTAAGCCTGGTGTGTTATGCAGCAGGCTCCTGTCCATTTAAATTCTAAAGTCCAAAGCACTTTAGCTTTTTTATTTTCTATTATTTTGTCAATTTTGCGATCCAACCAATTATTGCAAATGCAGATATTTCAGTGCACTATTATTGCTACTTTGGTATGCTATTGTTTGTAGTCAGTCAATGTGATCTATTCACTCTTTCTTCAAGTTATTATTGTTTACTTGTGTTATTCTCTTGATGTTCCTACTGATTCATTTTATTTTTCTATAATTTGGAGGTTTGCCATTTAGGGTTAGAGTTTTTGATAGACCACAGTTGATTTTTATCCTGCCATACTATTGGGTCTTCCTCGGGTCACTATTTAACTTTATAATCATGTCCCAATATTTCTTACTGTTGTGGCTCATGTCAGTTCTTTCCTGGCAAGTCCTGCCATATCTCATATTGCTCCTTAACTAGTATTGCAAAAAGCTTTTCCTTTAGAAATGGTATTTTCAGACTAGCTGCCATTGTATATTTCAACATGTTTATAACATAAAGTGGATTAAAAAGTTCAAGATGGATATAACTTGTTCCACAGTTTCTTTGCATATGTATTCTGATAGTATATAGTAGGAAGTTCACAAAATTGTTGTAGTTTTCTTGATTAATTTTATATCATTTCTGTGTCAAGATGTGCTGTGAAACCCTGTCAATTAGCTATGTTGAAACTGAGCAGACATACTTCCTTTTGCTGTAATTATCAGGTGAGCTTGAACACCATTAGGGCAATGCTGGGAGTGTAAGATTGAATCTAATACCATGTTGCTGCTTGCAATGCAATATTATTAACAACTCTAATTAAGGCCACAGTAGAAGGTTAAGAATGAATTTATTCTTAAATTTATAACCTCTATAATCTTGAAAATTCCTATTAGATTAAGTTGATGAAATTAATGAAATTGTTTTAGCAGGACTAATAGTAAATAGTACTAGACTCCTGATTCACAGGAGGCCCCATGAGGTGTTGTCATATGACATCTTGTGAAATTTCATATGAGAATTCACTGTATATTGGAAAATAAATCTGCCAACATCTTGTTTGAAAGGTTTGATAATCTCACAAGATTTCGGTTTCTTTATATATATTTTAAAAGACCTTACACTAAGAATCCTGAAGTCTTTGTTCAATCCACATTCCTTCTTACTTTATTAATATAGATTTTAGTTTGTATTAATATTTATTTTTGTTTTTAAATCTTTTTATAAAATTAGACAATATTCCTATGTAAGAATGAAGTTGCGAGATTGCAGTGACAACTTTGTTAAGATTTCCCAGTATTTTCAGTCAAATGTAGCTTTTGATTGTTTGTCAATCTCCACTCATTGTTCTTCCATACAACTAATAGGTTGCCTGTTAAGCATTTTGTTTTTGCAATGAAATGATTTGACTAAGAATTACGATTTGTCTAATCTATGTGTTTCAATGGACAATTTTGACCGTGAGCTTTTCCCTCTTCTTGCTTTAATTGAAAACCTATATGGACGTAGTTGATCATAGAAGAACGTATGATTATGCTCTTACAGCCTAT